>NC_081229.1:3574594-3874594 GCF_902713425.1 Acipenser ruthenus | reverse complement strand
AAATCTCAATATGACGAACCCTTCTTTTTATTCACAGACGGAGGCGCAAATATTGTGGTGGTCATGCTGCCTAACAAATAGTATCGCGTTACCCAAGAGGAAATATTTGAGTTAATTTACCTTTGAGAAATATAACTGCTCTCCTTTCGGAAGCTGTAGTTTTGAAGTACCAATGATAAATGATTTAGACGCTCACTTGCTGTACGCGGCGTCGCCGGTTCGCACCCAGCCTCCGGCCTGTTGCGATATCTTTCACTAGTGCTGCCCCATTATGACCGTAACTCTCATGCAGAAGACGCAGCTTTCTTTTCTACATTACCGAATACATGTCAGGGATGGCATTTTCAGGACGGCCCCTCCTGCATATTGTTGATGTTTACCTCTGTGCATTGCAATGACTCGGGTCAAATGTTTGAGTTTCAGGTGCTGATAAGAACAAAACTGTGACCCAAAAACCACAGGAATTAAATGGGACTTCCTCTGAAGGGACTGCCAGGAATTCCTCTGAAGGGACTGCCAGGAATTCCTCTGAAACGCAAACTACAGTGGAGGACGGTAAGAGTCCTAATTAATTGCATTAATCTTGCCTAAACTTCAGTTTGATACGTAGGTCTTGAAACACACACATGCTGTAGCTTCTCTTAGAAAAGTATTTACCAATTCTTCGCTTTCAGTCCGCATTAACAAATAGATACATGTCTTATTCTTTGGTCTCTGTATGGTGCTGATTAAGTTTGAACCAGATGTTTTTATTAATTATCTGTGCTTTATAACACTTGGCTATGTTTTTATTATGGGAAACTTTTATAAGGGATTATATGGTAGCATGCTAAGTTACAGTAACATTGGTTTGCATGATGTTACCTTCAAGAAGGATTTTGTTCAGTTTGTTCAAGGGTTTTGTTCAATTAGGGCAGCAGTGTGGAGTAGTGGTTAGGGCTCTGGACTCTTGACCGGAGGGTCGTGGGTTCAATCCCAAGTGGGGGACACTGCTGCTGTACCCTTGAGCAAGGTACTTTACCTAGATTGCTCCAGTAAAAACCCAACTGTATAAATGGGTAATTGTATGTAAAAATAATGTGATATCTGTATAATGTGATATGTTGTAACAATTGTAAGTCGCCCTGGATAAGGGCGTCTGCTAAGAAATAAATAATAATAATAATTTATGCTCCAGTTAAGATACCCACTGTATTGCATTAAGAACCTTTTTTATGGGTAATCCTGGGACCAGCACAAATAGATAGAGTGATTCCCCATCTTCTCAATGCCTTCTTTGTAGTTATTAATCCAGTATTTGTTTCCAGTATCAGGAAACACAGGTTTTACACAGTTAGTTGTAAATGTATAGACTAGGCTACCAGGTGAAGAAGAAGTAGGATCTATTAAGCAAAGAGGTGGTTCTGGTAGGGAACTCACTTTAACCTTAGATTAAATCTCAAGGATATTTTAAGCACTTCCAATACCAGATCAAATCATCAATCGAATAGCTAATATCTTTTTTGTCCTTTGATCAACAATATGTCCAATGATCATCAAGGAAAGGATTTATATTACCTCAATCCATTACGACCCCGCTGTGTGCCAGAGTCCGCCTCCTCCTCCCCCAGCCTCCACATGCTTTTTTTGGCTTCTTTTAAGGCTCATGCCTTCCCTATGGTTAGCCTCTCCACTTATCTGCAAGATCATTTATGGGCAGGGGCACCGCGAAAGGCGATAGAATGCAGTGTGAAACATGTATAGTGCAGTCGTGCTGTCTAGTGTTTAAATAAATAATCTAGCGCATGAGTTTCCTGACTGAACTTCTCATTCCCCAAACTTTTCTCATGTTCTTATTCCCTGCAGGGATATCCACGCTTTCTTTTTCCGTAGCATCCATGGGAACGTTTATCCTGATTCTCACTGTCCTGATCGGAGCTTTCCTCAGTTTCAAGAACAAGAGATCCCAAGGAATAGGTGCCGTATATTTTTCACTTTCGTATTTTCAGACACAGCTCAGAAAATTCGCTAGAAGTCACTGGAACTCTGAGATGCAAGTGTTTCGTTGATTTGAGATAGACTTTAACAAATCTGGCATTCTTACTGTTATCCCTGATACAGAGCAGTACAGTGTGCCCTGATGCTGTCTGCTGCTGTTCTTGGCTTCAGTTAGCTCTGTTAGCTCGCTCTAGCTCTATCTGTAGCTCTATCTGTCATGTCAACAGTTTCACTTTGACTCTCTTCCTGTGCTGAGTGTAGATCCGTTCTTCTCTAATAGTCACTGCACCGGGAGTGAATCAGCTACCAGAGGAACAGTTAGATTTTCTTTTACCACACCTTTAAAGTGCCTGGTTATTTTTACTCCTTTAATCCTTTAATTGCTACAATTGAAACCATTCAAAATTAAGCACTTTATCTTTCTCTCTTTCCAGAATTTATCGACAAAAGACAGAAAAATGAAGTCCTTTTGCAGAAGATTGAAAATGACAGTAAGACCATCATTACTGATACATGGATATTCTGTCCTTTCCGCTCGAACCAGTTGTCATAGACATGCATGTACAGTTCTGGTACAATCCACAATTTGCTGGTACAGTACATTCAAGTACAAGTTCAGAGTACCTTGACAATGTTAGTGTCTGCTTAGTTAGTAACTAAGTTACCTTTGTGGTTTAAAATTTGAAGTTTCCATTTTGATTAACTGTTTGATTTGTACGTTTTATCCACTCAATCAAGTTTGAATATCCTAAATCTGTTATTATTATTATTATTATTATTATTATTATTATTATTATTATTATTATTATTATTATTATTATTATTGTTGTTGTTTTAAACTTGTTTTCTTTCTTTCAGCTTCAGAGAACCAGGACACAGTCCAGGTACAGTACATTTTACAGAGATTTTTTTTTTTTTTAAATTATAATTTATAAAGATTTATGAATGCATCTATCCTCACGTTTCTTTAATCAGTATATTAGATTTTGCAATGTTGATGACCGTCGAGGGAAAAGTATTTTCAACAGATTGCTTATTGAAATAATTATTGTACCCACATCATAGCAAAAAATAGAAGTGTTTTCAACATTTTTTCTAGCACTAATAAGTATTAGAAATTCAATTTTAAAGAAGCTTTAAAAGCTCTATTAAAGGGGGCAGTTGACATTTTGCTAGTTATAATAAATGAAACAAGCTTTTAAAGTGAGCTAGAACATTCTGTAACACTTTACATTGTCTCTAATTACTGTGATTATTACATAGTAGTTACTTAGTTAATACATGTTTACTTACACATAATTACAATGTTATTATGCATAGTTACAATGTACTTAATGTATATATTTTGGCGTATGCTATAACCCTAACCCTAACCCTAACCCTAACCCTTTTCTGATACAAATATCATGCAGAAAGATTTACAGGTTTAGTACATTATAACTATGCATAATAACATTGTAAGTTGCACATGTATTTGCTAAATAACTGCTATGTAAATACACAGTAATCAGAGACACTTAATGTAAAATGTTACTGAAAATTCTTTAAATTCTTTGTATCAGCGTGAACCTGAGGAGGAAGAACCAGAACTCCACTATGCAACCCTACAGGATCTTGAGAAGAAAAGTGCCCAACCTCGGACCAAGGACACTGAACTGGATGTCCTGTACTCATCAATCACCCCTGCCCCTGCTGACCAGTAAAGCAAGACCCATTTCAGACTCCCGAAGAATAAGACAAAAGCGTTAAAATAACATTCAGTTGATCTTCTTTGATTGAAAAACTGCATTGGGGTTATATTATATTATCTCACCCTGCAGAAGCCCCTAGATAGCAGATCACAGCATTACAAGGAATGGTAATTTACCAATGGATTTGTATTACATATTTCACAGTGCTAAGACAGTAACACACTGCCTATCTGACCTTGATATAGCTGTTTTTAATGTTATTTGGATATCATTGTAATTGTATGTCAAAATATGCCGCTGTGGTAACATTCTACAAATAGTCATTCCATCGTAGCTGTCCTTTTGCTATCGTTGGTGGTCCCGTGGTTAAAGAAAAGGGCTTGTTACCAGTTCAATCCCAGCTCAGTCACTGACTCATTGTGTGTGTGACCCTGAGCAAGTCACTTAACCTCCTTGTGCTTTGTCCTTCGGATGGGACTTAAAAGAGAGTTCCTATTGTAAGTGATTCCGCAGCAGTAGTTCACCCCCCTAGTCTCTGTAAGTCGATTTGGATAAAAGCATCTGCTAAATGACTAATTAATAATAGTAATAATCATCATCATTGTCAAGTAGTGTAATACACGACCACTGGATTGTCATTGTAGAGCCCATTTCTGTTTGCATCACCATTGAAGATAATTTGGGAAGGGATTAGTTAGCATATTGTGGCTCAATTCTATCAATGGCAGCCTCATCCAATCCCAGGCTGTTCTTGTGCCACTGCTACAGTAATGTGGAACATAAGAACATAAGAACATAAGAACATAAGAAAGTTTGGGCTCCCGAGTGGCGCATCCAGCAAAGACGCTCCACGTGGAGTGCAGGATGTGCCCTATAGTCTGGACGTTGCGAGTTCGAGTCCAGGCTGTTCCTTTGCCGACCGAGGACAGGAGCTTCCAGGGGGCGGCGCTCAATTGGCCGAGCGCCGCCCGGGGGGAGGGAGGGTTAGGTCGGCCAGGGTGTCCTTGGCTCACCGCGCACCGGCGACCCCTGTAGTCTGGCCGGGCGCCTGCGGGCTTGCCTGTAAGCTGCCCGAGAGCTGCATTGTCCTCCGACGCTGTAGCTCTTGGGTGGCTGCATGGTGAGTGTGCAGTGTGAAAAAATGCGGTGGGCTGACGGAAAATAATAAAAATAATTGGCAACGACTAAATTAAAAAAACAAAAAAAACATAAGAAAGTTTACAAACGAGAGGAGGCCATTCGGCCCATCTTGCTCGTTTGGTTGTTAGTAGCTTATTGATCACAGAATCTCATCAAGTAGCTTCTTGAAGGATCCCAGGGTGTCAACTTCAATAACATTACTGGGGAGTTGGTTCCAGATTCCCACAATTCCCTTTGTAAAAAAGTGCCTATTTTCTGATCTGAATGCCTCTTTATCTAATCTCCACTTGTGACCCCTGGTCCTTGTTTCTTTTTTCACATCGAAAAAGTCAACATTATCTATACCTTTTAGAATTTTGAATGCTTGAATCAGATCACCGTGTCTGCATATGACATGCCTCTAGTCGCTCTTCTTTGCACTCTTTCTAGAGCAGCAATATCCTTTTTGTAACGAGGTGACCAGAACTGAACACAATATTCTAGATGAGGTCTTACTAATGCATTGTAAAGTTTTAACATTACTTCCCTTGATTTAAATTCAGCACTTTCACTATATACCTGAGCATGTTGTTGGCCTTTTTTATAGCTTCCCCACATTGTCTAGATGAAGACATTTCTGAGTCAACATAAACTCCCAGGTCTTTTTCATAGATTCCTTCTTCAATTTCAGTATGCACATTTTTATTGCCTGCGTGCAGTACTTTACACTTTTCTCTATTAAATGTCATTTGCCATGTGTCTGCCCAGTTCTGAATGCTGTCAGATCATTTTGGATGACCTTTACTGCTGCATCAGTGTTTGCCAGTGTTTGTGTCGTCTGCAAATTTAACAAGTTTGCTTACTATACCAGAATTTAAGTCATTAATGTCGATTAGGAATAGCAGAGGACCTATGGTACATCACTGGTTACCTCGCTCCATTTTGAGGTTTCTCCTCTAATCAGTACTTTCTGTTTTCTACATGTTAACCATTCCCTAATCCATGTGCATGCATTTCCTTGAATCCCTACTGCGTTCAGTTTGAGAATTAGTCTTTTATGCGGGACTTTGTCAAAAGCTTTCTGGAAACCTAAATAAACCATGTAGTACTAAGCCATTGCATTGCTATAGTAGTTTATTACATTAATTAAGGGTTGGCTTGTTTTCATGCATGTTTGTTATATTAATGCATATTGTCAACATTATTTTTTTAATAGATAGATTTGTGGTTGTGTGATTTTTTAACAATACTGATTAAATAAAATGTCATTAATAAAATCCTTTCATCTTGTTACTAAAATGAAAAAAACAGTTCATATAAAGGAATAAATACAGCAGCACCAAAAATATATATATATATATTAACCCATTGCCGTCCATAACAAATCAAACTGAGCTTTGTGTTATTGTTCCACCCATGACAGAAAAAAATATTTTATCACCTACAAATACAGATGTGGTTATTTCACCAGGGAGAAAACAGATTGATAGACAATTATTTATCTTACTTAAGTGTCCTAAATTATTAGAGATGCCTGCCAGAACAGTGTAGGGCTACAGTACAGCCGATACACACACTGTTTTTCACTGTCCCTGGTGCTCACAAGCATTTAATGTCCCATGATTTCATTTTTAATGTAAACACAGAAACTCGTTTTTTAGGTTAAATGACTTCATTGCAGCCTTTTTGTTAAAATCGCTTGCTTAAATTTAAAGAGATGATTATCTATTCATAAGTTAGGGGTCTGAGTAGAGTGCAGGGGCTGTTAAAGGACCATCCTCAGCCATTCTGTATAAAGGCTGGTGTCCCTTTTAGCAAGGCAGTGAGAAAGAGAGAGGCTGTGTGGCGGGGATGTAAAAGAGAAGGGAGGGGTGAGAATGTGAGAGGGAGGGAGAGAATAGGAGATTATAGATTATAGTTAGAGTGAGCAGGCAGTTCAGAGAAGAGCTGGAAAAGAAGACAATGGGAGAGGAAGAGGGAGGAAAGGAGTAGTTTGGTGAGAGGGATTGAAAGACAGAATGAAGGAAAAGGACAAAAGAGGAGTCATGCAGCTGTCTTTCAACCCAGCGATGATTAACAAGCTACAGGGCCAAACTCCCCCTTCTGCTTTCTCCAGATTCCCAAAGCTCAATTCTGTCCCAAATACCTGCCCTCCACTACTCCATGTCACTACTAGCAACCCTACAAGCCATGTTGCCCCCTTCCCTTTCCCACAGTGCCATATTCCCCCCTTTATATACCCCCTTAGCATCCCTGCCCCTTACCATCAAAGTTCTAATATCCCTTTGAGTTACCCTACAGCCCCATCTAGTCCTATCACCCCTCCAGGTCCTGTTGCCTCCTGCAGCTTACCCCTCTGTGCTGGCCTGGGTCTTTCAAAGTTGTTCCTGCAGAGTGTGAAGACCCTCTTTGATATACTGGATGAAGACAACACAGGCACGGTACTACTTTGCGAAATTGCATCTCGTTGGGATGTCCCAGGCAAAGATGAGGAACAGGGAGGCCCCCAACAGACAGACGAGTTCTACCAAGAAGTCCTGCAAGCTCTCAAACTAGTTTCTGCTCCCCCACAAGAGTACCTTACTTTCCCTAGGCTTGTTGCTGGACTGAGGGTAGCTTTGGTGAAAAACTGGGCGAAGGAGAGGTGGGACTTGATAAGTAGGAAAAAAGTTACAACACAGAATGCGATCAGGGAGGAGGATCCTCTAGGGGGAGGGTTAAATGGGTGTGGCTGTAGCTGTGATGGTGAGGCTGGAGAGTTGAGGTTTTTAAAAGGATATAGGACAAAGGTTTGTGGTTTTATTGACGAAGAAAAGGGCAAGGGGTGTGGTTTTCTTGAAGAGGGAGAAGATAATGGATCTGGGTTTGGCACAGAGGGAGGAGTTAGGGATATAAGCTATCCTAAAGAATATGGGGCTAAGGGGAGAGGTTTGATGGAAGGAGTCGATAACGGAAATGGGTTTCGGTGGAAGGGAGGTAGTAAGGATTTAGGCGTTTCTAGGGACAATGGAATAAAGAATAGGTGTGTTGTTTCTAAAGTTATGGAGCTAGGCTCGTCAGAAACATATGAGATTGGGTGTGGTTTTCTTCAAGCTCAGGGGTATGGTTTTAGCAAAGAGGAAGCTAAAAATATTACAGGGTTCAACTCTAAGGTTTCTGAGTCCCTTAGCCAGGGCAGGGCAAATAGACAGGGATTTTATGATGATGATGATGATAATACAAATGTGAATGATTCTGCTTCAGCCTGTGTTGCTAAGGAGTCTGTCCTCCTTAGAATGGTTGTAGGCAAGGGACCTAGCTACCCTTTTGCAGGGGTTCCTAAGAGGAGTGTCATGTCAGGAAGGGGTCAGGCTGATGAAAACGGGAGGTCTGTGGTTGTGAGAAATGATGATTTTGATGAGAAGGGACTGGGGTTAGTAAACAAGAGACCTTTTGAAGGCAGAAGTGGGAGAGGCATACCAAGGAACGCTAAAGAATGGCAGGAAGAACCACCTGAAGAGGAGAAATGGACACATGCATACAAGGTGGACATACATGGTGAGTTATAACTGACAGGGGTGGGCTGGGGTTTTTTTTAGTCTTGGGTTGTTTTCTTACCTGAGTATTTGTTAGAGAGAGAGAGAGAGAGAGAGAGAGAGAGAGAGAGAGAGAGAGAAGCCACCACATCCTGACCTCAACACCCCTGTCTGCCATTCTGTCCTCAACAACTGACAATTGTGTCCCTTGTGTATGATGGGGCATGTTTTCGTGGTGTAGGTTTGTGGGTCTAGTCTGTTGGGCTAGGTTAATATTCTATATGCTTGGCGGTTTATTTTACATAAAATACATACTGGTTTAAACTTTTTTTTTTGTATTTGTCTACACTTTAGTTGTGCTTCCCTGCTCTACAGCGACAACATGTGTAAGCAGGCATTAGTATCCAATCTCTTCACTTCCTAATTAAAAGTCTCCCTGGTTCTCTTACATTTGATTAAAGGGCAACATGGGGATTAAGAGATGGAGAGACCGAAACAGACAGAGGGATTGGATCATACATACCCTTACAGTTCAGTCTTAAAAAATCACTTTGAGATCTAATTCTAATGTGTAAAAAAACCCTGGCTAGTAGAACTACTGGCAGACCACATCATTACAAGGGTATAGTTAGAATGCTATGGGACTATTCTATCAATGGCAGCCTCATCCCATTGTAGCTGCCTTGGGCCAGTGCAGGATTCAAGACCAGGATCTATAATGAACAAGACCAAAGCCAAAAGCACAAGGTCAGGGCTGAAGCTGAGGCTAGGATCCTTTTAGGTTAAGGACCAGAGTTAGTGTCAAAAGCATATAGAAGCCTCAAGCATGCAGTTCTGTTTTCCATTTAGAGTAATCTGGGGTGCATGGGATAATTTTCCATGAAATTCATGTGCAAAGGGATCAGGAAAAGGAAAATCTGTTCCATCCGAGTAGAAAGCTATATTTCAGATACTTAAGGACACAGTATCAAATTACTCCTGTTTAACCAGTGAAATGGTTCCTGTTAGTATCTCCCAGGTAATTTATAGCGATTGAGCAAATTAAATGAGGGATTGCAGAAAGAACACACAAAAACACCAATATCAATGTAGAGTTTTTAAAGGTGGAGACACATTTCAAAACTAAATGACAATGTATGTAGTCTTTTTTCTTTTCTTTTTTTTAATTACAATTAGCAATAACAGATTTATGGATTTTAATTTACGGAGTTATGGACAAGAGAAATTACACCTGACCAGTTTGAAAAACCCTGTTCTTGATGTGCTCAGAACCCCACATTGGATCCCAAGCCTACAGATGTAAAAGGCAAGAGAGGCTAGTGAATTCGTTTCTGTTGGTCTATGACACTTAGACCCCCAGGGAGTTGTCTTTTGATGCAGAACTAAAACGTTGTGACACTAAAATGAACGCCATGCACTGTCTGTATTGACATCTTGTCTCCATTAATGAAATCTGCAGCCTGCAGCTCTCCACGTCCTCTGTTGATTTGCAGACAGGCCATTGTATCATTATCCAAAACAGATGAGTCATATATTTGTACTCTTTATTTGTGAATTTTCTATTTTAAAAAATCAAATATTCTGATACAATCAAGCTTGTTTTAAGATTATAGAAATATATATAAAAAAAACACATTTAAAAAATGGGCACTACTGTAGGTGGGGTAGCTTTCATTTCACTGCCCTCTGAAACTATAGCCACTGTACAGATAACCTCTGTAATCTACCAGGGGAAAAATGTTACATATACACACCCTGAAAGCTAATTTCTTAAAAATGTTAGCAATGTATTATTCAAAAAATATAAGTGTCAGACAAGCTCTTTAAGCTCTTAAACTTTTTCAGGACCAGTGGCTTGTAACCTGGTTCCAGGAGACCTAGTTTGAGGCAACTTTGCTGTATCAAACCCCCAGGTCTCCCCTGGTGTGCCATGCAGTGGCCTGAAACCTAGTCTCCTGAAACCAAGTTCCAAAACACAAAGTGGCTTTGTGTTCCCTCAGTTTAAGAGCGTGTCTGAAATTTTATATTTTCCATGTATATTTTCTAAATAATACATTTCTAACCCTTTTCATTTATTGGCAGGTGTGTAAGAAATTAGCTTTCGAGGTGTGTATCTGTAACTTAGGTTTGCTGTTTTTATTGTATGTTTGCTTACCTTAAGACATGTGTGGGATTGTACTGTAGGTCCTGTGCTGTGATCAGTACATTTGTGATCTTCCTCTGATATGTCTGTGGTCTGTATATAGGAGTTGAGGGATGGGTCAGTGAGAGGACTTGGAGACAGCCTGTCACTCTCAGCTCATTGCCTCCAGCACAGCTTTACCAAGACAACCCCACACAACACACAGCGAGGAACACAAGGAATTGGGAGAAGGTGAGAGGGGTGCGAGTGTGTGCCTGTGTCTGTCTGTCTTTTCATGTGTATGTATGTGTGCCTGTGGGTTTGTGGCTTTTGATATTGCTTCAAAGGAACTCAGCAAAAACAGAGACAATACACAGTGAACTTAAATTACCAACAACACTGACAAAATAAGTTATAAGTGATAAATGTGCGTGCTAGTATGAGAACAACCTATATTATCAGAACCGCGTCCCCGTTGGCTCCCATTATATTCAGGCTTCAATGTGGTGATAACAAGCAGATTGTGATTAACAGAAGTAATATTAAGCAGGTCTGACTGTATTCAAATGGCATTCGTAGTTAAATGTGCTTTCAGTATAGCATAACCAATAAACCCATTTAAAGAAGAACAGAACACATGCAGCAATTCCTTTCCCTCTATTGCGTTCTTTCCCTGAGTTGTCAGCTTTGCCTTGTCAATAACATTCCTATCGCAGAGCCATGTGGAATCTTTCACAGCAGAGCCTCTGCCCTCCTCTCCCCTCCCCTCACTCTCTCGCTCTCTCTCTCACCCTCTCTTTTGATTCTCATGGCGTGCACAGCCTCTTATACAGTTGTGATCATCCCCCTTGAAAACAGCCCTTGGAGCAGCGATGCACTGCGATTCTTCCTTTGGGTAGGGACGGACCTGTCTGCATGGCTTTCTATCTGCCTGTCAGCCTCTAGCTGTCTGTCTGTAATGAACTCAGGGGTCTATAATGGCAGCATGTACTGTATGACTCTCTCCCTCTTTTTGCAGCTGAAGAGACTGAAGGGTCTGGAGCAGGAGAAGGACTGTTTGTGCAATGGGCTGAGTGTTTTGGACCGGGCTCGTTTCTGGTACTGCCAGCAGATCGCCGATCTGAAGGAAAGACAGCAGTGTATTAGCACAGAAGACACTGTGAGTCTGAGTTCAGAATTGTGATTTGGGGAAGCCTTGGAGTATTTTTAAGCAATAAAATACTGGTTATTATTATTATTATTATTATTATTATTATTATTATTATTATTATTATTATTATTATTATTATTATTATTTTGCCATTTGTTGATTAAAATGGCAGTTAAGAAGCAGTGGTTTTGTTCTTATTTTAAATATTTGAAATCTCTACAGATTTCAGTATTTGGCTTTGCTTCTGTAAAGGGCAGTGTTGTGTGAGTCACTGCTGTTATGGACTGCCCCCTGTAGGTGAGATGAGATGAGATTAAAAGCTCTATAACCACAAATGCAGACGAGCCCACATCGTTTGCATAGTGATTAAGACGCTCCCTTACGTTGTGGTTGGTCACTGGTTTGCACCCAGACTCCGCCCTCTTTCACTCCTCTTTAGCTTTTCTGCAGATAGAAGTTCTATCTAAGTTCCGCTGTGTGGTAGTGCTCTGCATTGCAACTTCTTGATTGGTGGATGAAAGTTTCTAATGTTTTCTAATATTGATTAATGTTGCTGTTTACAGGAAAAATTGTCTTGAGTGAAATAAATATATCTATATGAATGCAACCTTTCCAGACGCTTATGGCAGAGATATCAGACTTCATCCATGGCTGTATTTCTTTTCAGGATGATATTGTCGGGGATTTCTTCCTCAAGTCTCGAATCCAGGAAGTGAATCACTGCCTTGAAGACTTGATGTCTGATTCCGTAAGCCATAAGCAACCGGATTGTCACCAGCAAGTTTTCAATTTCCTTAAAGAACAGAACAGATTACTGAGACAGGTCAGAAGATAATGCAGAAATGTAGCTTGCTTGTGTATCTGTGAGAGTGATCGACAGGGAATAGTTATCGTTGGTGTCAGAGTAAACCTTTTAAAATGAGCTTCACAGTTTAAAATGAAGAAATATGACCTGGGTTGGTGCAGAATGTACATACCTGTTAACTGCACATCAAAAAGGGATCATGTTAACAGACTATCAGGTTTAAAGAGCAAGTAGCTTCAAGTAAAAGTTTCAGTTTTTTTTTACTGTTTCCTTACCTTTTTATGATTTTTGCAATCATAAAAAGATTTAAATGAATATATATATATATATATATATATATATAATCCAGGGCTGGCAATGGAATGTGAAACAAGCAATGTGATTGGTCGGGCAAGGTTCCAGCACCCCATATATTGGATGGATACAGACAGTAGGAGCCTTGTCACATACTCGAAATGACTGCGCTGCCTCACAAAATGTAAAGTACTGGTAGCCAGCTTCTTTACAATTAATTACATTAAGGGGTTATTTTTAATTTCAGGGTCAAATTAATTGAAAAATAAATTCCTATTTAAGGGATTTTCATCTCACAGAGTGGCTAAAGAAAAAAAACAAAACAAAAAAAAAAAAAATGTGATACATATGGCAGATCTTTGAACTTTGTGTGTTAAAGTGTGGCTAGATCTCAGACTGTGGATATAACCACTGGTATGTACTGTAGGTGTGACGGGCAAGGTTGTGTGCTACACTGCCATTACGGATTCTATCCTGTTGGTGACATAAGATGAGGTTAAAAGCTCTTAAAACAGGAATGCTGAGGAGCCTGGCTCTTTTGCATTGGGATTAAGACGCTGGCATGCGGTACGCGGGGGCGCCCGTTCACGCCCAGCCTCCGCCCTGTTACATTGGCCGCTCCAGTTTGATACTGTATCGAGATGAAATTCAGTTTTACAAACAGGTTTTATAGTGTAGATGGACATGCTACATCATTTAATGTGTGTGGTCATTTTTATAGTTTTGCTTTTTTTTAAATAATTTTCCCCACAGGAAGTTAACGAGAAAAGTCAGCGGATTTCACATCTGGAAGGGGAAAGGCGCGACCTCTTAAAACAGCTGGATGACCTCAGAGCCGTTAGCCCCGCCCACAGGGGTCGCACAATCAACTGAAGGATGTTCCAGATCAGTTGTTGTTGCATTTCCTGTGTTTGAACGACAGCATCTTGTTTCTCCACTCCCAGTTCTTTTTTTTTCATTCCATGGAATTTTTAATAAATAAATAATAAGGTAAAATGATAACTGAAAGAAAAACCCTTCAGTCTGTATTTCAAGGTGACCATATGGCTCCCGGGTTCACTTTAACACTTTGGAGCACATTAGGTTTTACATTATTCAAAGTGCAATGCATTCAGATAGCCTGTACCCCTGTTTGTTTGCCTGTTTAGATTGTCAAAAGTAACCTCGCACCTTGATGTGGTAGAAATATGTAATTTTTCCCCCTCAGAATATCTTGCATACAGGTGATTTGTGTTCTATTCATTTTTTAACTTAGGCTAAAAAGTCTAGTTCTTCTATATCCTTAGCACTGGCCCCATTATCACTGGTCCCCCTTTAAATGAATGCTATGGTATATTATTTAACACAAATTAAAGGAGTGCTGCCAGCTCTTCATGGTAGTGCGTCAATAAGCATGAAATCTATAATAACTGTGAAAAAAACACAGCCTTACTCATGATGAACTGCGAAGGGTAAAAAGGAAGAACACCAAATCAATTTTAGGGAAACTGTGTCTGTGACTGACTGCATCTCACTGAGTCATTAGTGTTATTCTGGAATTGCCTTTTGTTTGACAAAAAAGTTTGACGAAATACATTTGTATTACCCTGAAGAAACTGAGGCTAGCATTACCAGCAATAGCAACTTGTATTTAGAATAAGTATTGCACAGTACAGACAGACAGTGGGTCTGATAAGTCTGGTATAGCTGCATTTACCACACAATCTATCCTATATCATTGGCACACAATACATTGTAGTCTACTGTGTTTTGTTTATTGCTAGTTATATAATCTATGTGACATCTTTTGATAAGTAGAATCTCTGTATCATTCATTTTCATTTGGGTTCCACATCCTGTTATTCTGCAATAAAGCTGATTCTAATACAATATAGAATATATTCTGATACAAACAATCTGATAGAAAGAAATCTTCAATGGATCTCAATAAGCAGTTTGGCACACCAGGGTGTGTGTGTGTGTGTGTGTGTGTGTGTGTGTGTGTGTGTGTGTGTGTGTGTGTGTGTGTGTTGTTTTTGCATGATGTAACCCTATCCTTACCCCAACCCTAGCCCTCACTCTAACCAACTCTTTTCTGATACAAATGTGTACATTATAACTGTGCAAAATAACATTGTAATGATGTGTACACAGTAATGAGAGATATTTAATGTAAAGTGTAAAAACAACTTTGTCGATGCCCTGAGATATCACCATGGCTATGACACCACATAGCCAATTCAAACGATTACTGCAATTCTATAATGTGTTTGTTTCTCAATTACTCATCTTCAATATATTTTATTTTGCATTCAATATGTTACAGAAACTAACCTAAATTATTATTATTATTATTATTATTATTATTATTATTATTATTATTATTATTATTATTATTATTATTATTATTATTATTATATGTTTACTGTAAAGTGAGTATACTTAAGTGTATTTGGTCAAATGGTTCTTTGGGCTTATCAGCTTTGTATGTGTTACAATCTATAACACTTCCTTCCTCCCTCTATCTGTGACTGTCAGGCTATCACCATAAATAGAACCGAGAGAGAGAGAGAGACGTATGAATTGTAAGAGCAAATTGCAGTCCAACTGAGTTTACACGCTAGGTTTTAATATGGTAGTAAGAGCACCCAGGGATTCGCTACTGTTCAGCTTCACACTAGAGAGCTACAGGGTCTTCTGGTTTTCATTTCAACCGAGCCAATTATTGGCTTAATTAGTCAAGAATAACAAGTGTTCCAGATCTTTAGTCCTTGATGACATAAAGACACCTATAAAACCTGCAGGATTGGGGCTCTCCAGGACCAGGGTTGGAGATCCCTGCACTAGAAGTATATAGAAGTGCAAGTTCTTGAACTAATTAACCCTTCCACCTGAAGTAGTTTCAGTCATTATCCATATACCCGTATATTGTATCTGTCATGGACTACCAGTTGCTATGTAGATTTTGTATGTACACTTTTGAAATAAGCACAAGTTAACCAGTGGGAACAAAAATCCACTTTGTGGCTTGGAACTTGGGTTCAGGAGACTAGGTTTCAGAACACTGCATGGCACAGCAGGGGAGACGTGGAGTTTGATACGGCAAAGTTGCCTCAAACTAGGTCTCCCGGTCTCCTGGAACCAGGTTTGAAGCCACTGTTCCTGATATAGTGGCTTTGTGTTCCCTCAGCTTTATAATATAGAAGACATGGATCTTCTTTTCAATTATATCTGTTGGCATGCTGGGTAACAAAGCTCTCACTTAGATTTTGATCAGTGTCTTCTCAGTCAAAGCATGTTACTGGCTTTAAAACACGTCAGTCATTATGGAAAGCAGATGTTTAAAAAGAAGCTGTGGAGAGAATCATACTCAGGTGAAATGACCAAAGGACTGCAGACTAGCTGATATAAAAGCATGCAAACTGAGAGCTCTCTTTATACCAGCATGTTACCAGATATCGTGTGGCACTCTGACATGTTTTAACACTGGGAGTTGAAACATCAAGTTGGTCCAATGACTACCCAATTTGAAGTCCAGTTTTGTAAGATGGAGTTGAAGAGGTGAAGGTGAAAACAAGATAGCCACCAAATGATACACAAAGTGATCCACAAATCCAAGAGGTCCTACCAAATATTAACAGAGGTGAACGTTTGAGTACTAATGATGATGATTATGAGTATGATTATGTATTATGATGATTATTATTATTAATTAGTCATTTAACAGATGCTTTTATCCAAAGCGACTTACAAAGACTAGGGGGTGAACTATGCATCAGCAACTGCTGCAGAGTCACTTAAAATAGGACCTTGGTTTTACGTCTCATCAGAAGGATTAAGAAGTTTCTTTACTAAATATAAATTAATTTTTATTTTGGACTAATATAACCCTATATATATACCCTAACCCTAAAAATAGCCCAAACAAACAACCATACATTGTCACTGAATGGGTACTGTTATATTTGTGTACAGTATAGTTGGTAATAAATGACCTTTCACAATGCAGTTGTGTCTTTGAGGCATCGTCCCTACTTCCCTTATTTATCTATGACTCAGGATGTGGTTAGACTGCCATATTAGTTTGCCACTTTTCAGTGTCAGAGCTCAGTCTGTTTTAAGAAGTTTTCCGAGTGACAGCTGTGGACATGAGGACCCTGCTGGCTCTAAATGTACTACTGGGTGCTGTAATGAGCAGCACCACAGGTAAGTGAGATCTGTCTGTCCTTATGCAGATATCTTTTTAAATATATTTCAAAAGGTAGAAAGGAAAATTCTACATAATTTGGGTTTTTTGCTTTTCAGTGTTTACTGGGATGAAAAAATAAAGTGAATTCTGCTTTTCCTCAAAAGCACTGTTCTGGAGTCTTAATGTGTTAAAGCATCATGCAAACCAGTGTTCCCTTCTCACTAGACCAGAGTGTTGTACCAACGACAGCGTGACTAATAAGGCTGTATTTTCTTCACAAATATGTTTGCCTGCTACCTGCATTAAGGAACCTGGCAGTTGGTTCAAGTTGCTTCCTGTAAATGATTGGACACGCTGCATACAGCTGCACGATTTCTTTAAAATGTCTTCAATGGAGAAAGACACTGGCAGCATCAAAGACCCAAAATATTTCTGCTAAAGATCACTCTGTCCATTCCCTTCCCTGTCTGGCAACACATAACGCACTACATATGACAAATTCTGGCTTGTGAGGCTGGATTTAAATAATATAGAGGGGTGGCTAAGTATCATATCATAGGTGAGTAAAGAAATGGGCCTACGGGGTTAAAGCTTTTTCATATTTTGAGGTCAGGTATTTATTCAGGGATACTAAAGATATTAAGCAAGCAGATCTGAGTAGCTAAAAATTGGCCACAAATGCCCCACCCTTATTCTTCTGCTGCAATACTTTTAGAGGGTAATGTATGTTTTGTTCATATTCTTATTCAATCTGAATTTTAGATGTCACCCCTCCCATAACTGTTAAATTAGTGCTGAATTTAGACTATGTCTTCGAAGACATTGAAAAAGATTTCTAGTCCAAAACGGTTGTCATTGATTTTTCGATGTACACATATACTTCAGCATACCTGACAATTATAACTGTGGACTGAAAGTTAAAACTGCTTGCCATATTTTCTCTCTCTTTCAATAGTTAATCAGATATCAAGCTTACCAGGAACAGCCATTTCCTTGCACTGTACTGCCACAGGACCGTCTGTAAATTGGCTCTGGATTCCAAAATACCACAAATGTGCCGGATTTCAAGGATCACTGAAAGTAATCTACAGTGTCGGTCAGACTGGAGTTCATAAAATGGAAGTCGAGGTCTTTAAGAACCGATTGGAAGTGATCAGTGATATCAAGACAGGGACGAACTCTCTGGTGCTTAAAGATGTGGTGGCAAGTGATTCAGGGCGCTTCACCTGCTGCGATCGAAATGGAGGAAGGGAGACCTATGATCTTCAGGTGAAAGCAGGTAAATCATCTTATATACACTCAGATGTTATTTTATATAGTGGTACTCTTTGAAATAACAAAAAAAATCGACAAATCTGACAACTTAAACGTTATTTGTTTAATTTTTTCTTTCATTATGTATGTGATCATTTATAAAAAATGTCAGGTCTATTTTCCTTAAATATTTCTCAGCAGACGGGTACCTGACAAATCATTACACGTTCGTTGTAAAGTGTTGTTTTAAAGAAAATAATGTAAAAAAAAACACGAATAATTTGGTAATACTGTATATTAAGGTGCTGCTTATTAATGTTATATAAATATATAATAGATGCTTAATAACTGTGTTATAGAGTGTTAATAAAGCATTATAGATGGTTTATAACCATGCAATAGGAATTACGTTTAAACATCCCAATGTACAATAGGTAGCTAAAAACTGTCCCCTTTAAAAAACTGTAATTCCATCTATGGCTATTGCATGGTTATAAACCATATATAATGCTTTATTAACACTCTGTAACATAGTTATTAAGTATCTATTATATATTTATAAAACATTTATAAAACATTAATAAGCAGCACCTTACTATAAAGTGTTACCTATAATGCTGATAGCGATAGTGCCCTCTTGATGAAGGCTGTGTCGTGTGGTAGCTGTGGTAGTAAAGCCTTCATCCACAGGACTATTGCTTAATGCAAAAAAACTGCTTCATATGTGTATTCAATTAATGCTTTGTTCAGTTGAATGCTGTTGTTAAAGTAAACAGGCACAAAATATTAATTAAACAAGCATTCAAAAATATTTCCTTAATAATTATTTCATTCTTTGCAGGTTGCTATAAAAACATTAAAATCACCAGTTCGAAATTGCCTAGGCTGGGAGGCCATGTTACTCTGTATTGCTCCTCCTGTACCAGTGATCCACTAACTAAAAATAATACATTTGCCTGGAACTTCAATGGAAAACCCATCTCTTACACTCCAGAAGTTATTGAAGGGAAAAGAACGCTGACTATATCGCAGGTAAGAGACATCCATGAAGGGAAATGGAGCTGCCAGTCTGTGAAAGACCCCTCTCAACACTCAGAATACTGTCTAGACTTGGGATCACAGGCTGGGCAAAGGCACAAGGGGCAACAGATCACATCACAGGCTACCTGCATCCCCTCGACAACAGAGAAAGCTGCTTCAGACAAACCAGCACAAGGTGAGTGAGGTACTTCTCCCATATTAATCAACAATATCCTCCATGATATTTACTTAGAAATAAATTATTATTTAACAGACTCTTTTATCCAAAGTGACTTACAGAGACCAGGGGGTCTATGCTGCTGCAGAGTCACTTACAATAGGACCTCGGTTTTAAGGGCAAATGAACAAAGAATGTGCACTGGTTGGCACAGATTTTAACAGTTCCTGACTATTGCGTTATAAAGGGGCAGTACTGTTTTAATTTAAGTTGAGAGAGACAACGCACATTGAGTTGTGAAGCTCTGAGTGGTGTGTCACGCTGGGCAGGCTGGTTTGATGTTAATCCCAGCCAGGAGGCAGTGTAGTCACGAACTGCGTTACAAGCACATAACACATTTATTTCAATATTCATATATTCAAATAAATTTCCATCTCTCCCTGGATGCATGTCAATCATCACCTATTTGCATTCAGTTTTGTGTGTGTCAAGCCATTGACGTCTTCCATAAACAAGCCATATTTTCTAAAACTACGATTGCCCTCAAAATGACATCCCATAGGTATTATTAGGATGCTTTTATGTTGACTGTGAGGTCGCCTCGTTTGTGGAACTGCTCTTGCTGAAGATACACTTGTAATGATGCATTCTGATTGATATTAACTTCATCATGCAGGAGAAGCTGGTGGTTGGAATGGTTCCTTGGTGCCAGTGGTTGTTATTGTGCCATTAATCGCTATTACAGTGCTGTTGACTCCTGGAGTATGGCTCTGCAGAAGAAAGAAATCACTCAGGTACGCTGTGTTATAATAACGGAAACACCTACTGTGCATATTGATTTCTCCTTAACTCGAAATGCCTCCTCACTTTAACCAACTTAAGATCAAATTGCTTGTTTTCACCTGCCATACCTCAGCAGCAGAATTCAAGGTTGATGAATGAAGGTAAACCTGGAATTAACTGCTTTGTTACACCATCCGGAATGAGACCAGACCATGTTTCAAATGTGAACAATGTTTACCATGTATTAGTTACCCGCATTATATTCTGCGTTGAACGTTATTGTTCCGATACAATACTTGCCACTAGTATAACAGAGAAAGAGACAATTGATCAGATTACCCCTGGAGAGACAGCCTCAGATGCTACATCGATGTTTCATGATAATCCTGGAGCTATCCAGTGCCTTAGAGTTTGTTCAAATATTCAGAGTTTGTTTAAATATTTAATTGTTTAGCCCAGCAATAATACCTCTGTTCTAGTGCCACCATATGTATTGTTATAGTGAAGGAGCTTGAACTAAAAGCTAAAGAGTACACCTGAAGGTTAACTAATAACATATTTGCCAACTTCTTATTCATTTGTATTACTTTCAGGATGAAGCAAAGGGAAAATGTAACTGTTGGTAAGTCTATTTAGCTGCATGTCTACCTATAGAACATGTGCGATTGCTTGCCTGTCTGTATGCCCAGATACTGAACTAACTGTCTGTCTGTTTGTCTGTCTGTCTGCCTGCTTCGAAAGGTGAGACACCTGAGTAGATTACTTTCTGAAGCAAACCCTCCACTCCTTGCTTGCATGGAACTACACTTTGCATTGCTAATAAATAATGGATCGGAGTTCTGTTCCCTAATCTCAACTCTATGAGCTCTGGTTCAATAGCTGAGAATGAGGCCAGAATCAAGGACAGATGTAAAAGGAGGTGAGCTTCTTTGGGTAGTCCAGTCAGTCACCCACCTAGGAGGCTGTTTCAGTTGCCTGTATCCTGAAACTGCCTGCCTCCTTGTCCCTTTCAAATGTTTTCAAAAGGTGTGGTAAGGCACTGCTGTATGGCTAAGCATTCAGAAAGAATGCACTAAAATGGTGGTAAGCTTGTAAAAGGATCTCCTCACCTCTCTGCCTGTCTGACAATGCCTGCTTGTCTGTCTTCCTGCCTCCCTGCTTGCCTGACAGTATCCCTATCTGCCTCTGTCTTTCTCTATGCCCGCCCCTCTTCTCTATTGGTCAGATTCATGTTGTGGCTCTTCCACCCTGTCAGTAGACCCCTCTAAATCAGCTACACACTCCACCTGCTCCACCACCCTCTGTGGAGAGACTTCACAAGCAACGACAGTCACTGCACAGGTACCTTTTTTTACCTTTTTTTACCTTATTGATTCTTAACCAGAGTAACTGGATTGAAATAGCTAGGTTTCAGGCTTAGCAAATGATGTACAGTACAGCATATATTTACAAGTGCTTTAAACAACATCACTGCTTAATTATACAACTGTTTTGGTAACTTTAACTGTAGGAGGCAATGTCACACTTATTTAAAGCAAGCAGGCATTTTGCCTAGCTTCCTCAGCTAGTAACAACATGTATTAGTGATTTGAAATCTCATAACTTTCATCAACCAATCATGAAGTGCCAAACCTATTGATAATAACTACTGTCAGGTTCATTTTTAGTGTGCTTTTCTCCTAGTACAGTGTACTGACTTGTTGGATGATTTAGGTCTTGAAGGATGAAATTCAGTATGCCTCCCTCGATCAATCGCAGCTAAGAAGTAAGCAGACAAGACCTAAAGTAAGCTATTTGTTTTTAAATTTAGAGTGATCAATTGCATAACTGGTTTCCCACCAACTTGAAATGCCAACAACCCAGGAAGATTACAGGTTTCACCCAGCGAAACTAAAAGCTGATGTTGCTAAGCTACTGAATCCCAGAGGTCAGAGTTCAGCCTAATCGATCTCCGATTGGATTTCGTCTGGCACATGACCAGTAAGGTTGAGTCACAGCATTTGAGCAAAGCTGTGGTTCTAGCAGGGAATTCACTTTAACCTTAGACCATCTTATTTGTCCTTCAATAAACAATACATCCAATGATCGAAAAAGAAAGGATTTCTATCTTACCTCAATCTATTACATCACTGCTGTGCACTGGAGTTTGCCTCTTCATCCTCAGCCTCCACCTGGTTTTTGACTTTGTCTAACGGGGGAGGGCAGCTATCCTGCCCCCCTGCCCATGGCTTCCCTGCGGTTAGCCTCTCTACTTATCTGTGAGCTAATTTATGGGCAGGGGTACCTTGAAAGGCGAGACCAAAGGCCAAAAATGTCAAAATATGTATAATGTAGTAGTTTTGTCTAGTCTAAGCTTTTATAAATAATCTAACTAAGAAATTGCTTTAGTTTGCACAGCTGTTGTGTACATATATTCCAAGGCTAAAATAGACCCATTTTTTAAAAAAAATATGCCACTGAAACCTATTTGAGGGCCTTTGTTTCACTGGCAGCTTTGTTTTTTTTCTCAGGCTGGTAGTAAGGTGCAGTATGCCTCTATTGATCATCTCCAACCAACCAGAAATCACCTGCCTGCTTCTGAAGACTGCACCCTGTATTCTACTGTTTGGGGAGATTGAGCACCATAGGTGTAAGTGGGTTGTCCAACGCATGATATTAGCTGTACCGTACCATTCTCTGCCATTTGTCATACTTACCACATGCTATTACTGGACGTTACTCATAGAAGCAAGTTTTATTTTTTTTTATTTTTTTTACTGTAAGTTAACTGCTCTTAGTCGAACTCGCTCTTAAATGTAATTACTTACTGCATTCTTTATTTTGCTCTTATTTGAATTTGATCTTGTTGTACTTTGCAATGGCTCTTACCTGTAATGTGACATTCTGTAATGTGATATTGAGGGCAGCAGTGTGGAGTAGTGGTTAGGGCTCTGGACTCTTGACCGGAGGGTCGTGGGTTCAATCCCAGGTTGGGGACACTGCTGCTGTACCCTTGAGCAAGGTACTTTACCTAGATTGCTCCAGTAAAAACCCAACTGTATAAATGGGTAATTGTATGTAAAAATAATGTGATATCTTGTAACAATTGTAAGTTGCCCTGGATAAGGGCGTCTGTTAATAAATAAATAAATAATAATATTGTATAATGTGATAATTTGCAAGGAGATCGTTTGTAATGTGATCATTTCTACTGTGATGCTTTGTAACAACTGTACGTCACCCTGGATAAGATAGGAGGCTGTGTGGTCCAGTGGTTAAAGAAAAGAGCTTGCAACCAGGAGGTCCCTGGTTCAAATCCCACCTCAGCCACTTACTCATTGTGTGACCCTGAGCAAGTCACTTAACCTCCTTGTGCTCCGTCTTTCGGGTGAGACGTAATTGTAAGTGACTCTGCAGCTGATGCATAGTTCACATACCCGAGTCTCTGTAAGTCGCCTTGGATAAAGGCGTCTGCTGAATAAACTAATAATAATAATAAGGGTGTCTATTAATTAATAATAATGAAACAGACTATCAAAGTGTTATCATCAATGCAATTATATCACATTATAATATAATGTGATATAATTAACAGCTGATAGCTAATGAAACAAAAATTCACTAATCTCCCCAATCCTGCGTTTCCGTTCACTGTGTACAGCAGGTTTCAAATGTGAAGCCCTTCAATCACTGACTGGAGATCTGTTTGATGTGGCCAGATAGTTAGTTATAAGCATCTGGTTGGATCCATTGGTGAAGTTTGATTAGCATATTTCAACTATGCCAAAGAAAATAGCGCAAAAACGTGATTTTCTTTTTCAACAGTGAAAAAACTTTACACCTCAAAGTAGATGTCGTGTTATTAAGAGATCTGTTTTTCCCTTGTTTGATTATGGTTACACTTTATTTTTACATGCCTCTGTTGAGCAATCAAAAAACTAGGCTTGCATAATGAGCAAAGCAGCCATATTTCTATTAGAATGCCATCTTCAAACCCATCACTGCCAGTTACCTGCTTCTTTAAATTGGATGTCGCTGACTTATAGAAGGAAATTGCATTACACTGGGTACTTTATGTAAAGCTGTAATATTTTTGTTGCCAAGTTACCTAGGCTCGATGTTACAGGTAAAATATACCTAAGTACAGTTTACGATGTAGTCTTACCCTTATTTATCAAGTGCCTTAGATTGGTCCTGTGCTGGCCAATCAGCATTTAGTTACAGCGCCCCCTATGGCATGGAATAGTATGGGCCAGATGGAACACATAGAACAGTGTCTACGTTTATTTTAATGAGTAGGTTTCTAGAATGATCGCAGTGTAAATGTGTCTGATCCCAGATTGAATGTATGATAGTGTTGCTGTTTTTAATGATGTAACATGACTGCTGTCTGTTTCTGGTCATCTTGCCAGGACACTCTTGTAAATGAGGCCTCGGTCTCAATGGGTTTATTCCAATCTAAAGAATGAATAAATAAATAAAAAATAGATTTTTTAAAAAAAGTTTTGAAAGAAGCGCATTCTGTAACATATCATACAAATTACACAACAACTCTCAGATGGCATTTATTTTACCGCGTGTGTTGCTAAAGAACTAATAACGAGCCTGAAATAGTTTGCTTTTTTTGTTTTTGTTTTATTTGCTATGTCTTTAAATGCATTTGAACGTCTCCATGGCAACATATGTTTGAAGAAAATGAAAAGAGATTCACATTTATATTAACATTTTACTCAATAAAGACTGATTTCTTCCTTTAAATATAATATTCTATATTAGGGTTTAAAACCAATTTCACATTTTACTTTCATAAACTCATTAGTGATTTATTACAGTCAGTGATATACAAATCTAACATTAATCAAACTATAATGCAATAATCTCAACAGTAGTTATTATGCACTGGGAGTGGCTATCATTAGTTCCTGCATGAAGTCAATGGGAGTTTCCTATTCCTCCCCATCCTACTACACATATTATCACTTCAAACGCTGCCCTATTGTGTTGCGTTTCAAACCGGAGAGGAGAAAACTTCTTTGAACGGTAAAGTACTGACTATCTATTAAAAACCTGCTGTTTTTTCCAAGCTTATGGAAAATAGACTTTTTATACTTCGATTGTTAATTGTTGTAATTAATGTTTGATATTATAGTTACATTTTTTTAAGTGCTTTCGGATGCCTTGCCATGAAAGGCGCTATATAAAAAAAATACATTGATTGATTTCCTATAGTTTTTGTATTGATGTTAATGGAAATATATATTTAAGCGCACAATTAATAATATGCTTCAATACTTATTTTCAGACTGATTATGTTCGGTCAGATTTATACAATTACATGTTAAAGCTATCGGCTGAAGTCTAATGTGTTTAAAGTTTCATTCTCATTCTTATCGACTTAAACATTTATAAGTGAGAGGACGTGTGGATATTAGCCGATGACGTTTTGTTTAATGTAAAAGGCACACTTAAATACTTAGATTATATATATTTTAAGGTGATGTGTACATGTAATTAATTCTGTCAAACTCATAAATTATCGGCTGTTATAATCTGTGGTGTGTTCTGAATGTGAGCTCTTTTTTATTACAGTAGGGAGATATATGGCAGTATAACTCTATTTTGGTTTTGATTGTAACGGAACACAAAAACGTATATCATGCAATTTTTTATTTATTTATTTTTTTAACAAGGATATGTTACTTACAATAATTCTTAGTATAATATGAATACTTTACATGGGATTTCGGTGTTTCTCTAGCTAGGATTGTTATACTGTGGAATCCAGTGTTATGTGTTAAAAATATAGAGCTGTGAATATGATATATTATATTATATTACTGCTACCTGTATGATTAAGAAGTGGTTAGAAAAATATATATTTGAGGCTATACATAAATGTGCTGTATTCATGACCTATATACATATGTTTGGGTTCAAAATATATTTAAAATGTAAAAAGTGGACACAATAATAATGAATATTATGTTATTCCCAATCACAATGCATTACATAGAGATGTATGTTTAGTTGGTCTGAGGAGGACATTTTAATTAAGGCCCCTCTATCGTTATAGCAGTTTTAAAAAGAGTACCAAATATTAAAAAAAAAAAAACTGTGATAAGAGGCATTTTCATTAAATAATTGTAAACAGTTGAAATCGTTTCTGTTGTTTTGCTCTTTTAAATATAAACCTAGGGTTAGTTTAATACTTTTGTGAAAGAAAGAAGGATAGAAAGTAGAATAGAGAGCTAGAGCATTTTATTTAACTGCATTGTGCCCACAAGCAAAATACAGTATATAACTTAAGGTCATATTTTTACAGAAATTAGTCTGTAATTTACATTTTGTTTTTACTTTACTTTCTGTGTATTTAAATGGGATGACTAAGCTGATTTGTTTGGAAGGGCTCCTGTGCAAATGAACACCTGTTGTTGTTGCAGGCACAAAACCTGCAGATTTGAATGTCTCCATGGCAACGTGTTTGGAGAGTTGACTTAGTGTTTAAAACTGATTGAACCTAAACATGTTGTGAAAATGTATTTACACTGTTTTATGAAAACTATGGAAGCTCATTAGTGCCAGAAAGAAAACAACATATGTATCGTGTTATCCATAATTCTGCGGGAATAAACAAAAATCTGATGTAATCTCCAAAGATTCTGAAATGTCTTCATCTAGACAATGTGGGGAATCTATAAAAAAAAGGCTTGAATATATAATGAAAAGTGTTGAATTTAAATCAAGGGAGGTAATGTTAAAACTTTACAATGCATTAGTGAGACCTCATCTAGAATATTGTGTTCAGTTCTGGTCACCTCGTTACAAAAAGGATATTGCTGCTCTAGAAAGAGTGCAAAGAAGAGCGACCAGAATTATACCAAATTTAAAAGACAGGTCATATGCAGACAGGCTTAAAGAACTGAATCTATTCAGTCTTGAACAAAGAAGACTACGAGGCGATCTGATTCAAGCATTCAAAATCCTAAAAGGTATAGACAATGTCGACCCAGGGGACTTTTTCGACCTGAAAAAAGAAGCAAGGACCAGAGGTCACAAATGGAGATTAGATAAAGTCCAGTAGCATCTCAATGTCACAAGCACGTTGGGAATATGTATGTATATTGTATAAAAAATATACATATTTCATATAAAACAAACAAGAGTGTTGTTCAATTATACTGCATATCTTCTTCCATTTCAGAAACAATCTGAAAAAACAACGATGTGGAGGCTGTTTCTCTTCCTTGTGGCTGGTAAGTTATACTTTGTCAGTTCAGATTTCCAATTGCTGTGTGAGAGGCTTTTTAACCAATCGACAGGTTTGCGATTTTTGCACGGTGGTTTTTAATTGGGTAATGAGTTAGGTGCACTTTCTCAAATTTCTGTAAATCCAAACTTATTTATTTGGCAGACGCCTTTATCCAAGGCAACTTACAGGTGTTACAGGACAGTACAGGGTTACAATACAAGGTCAATATTTAAATACAGTGCAGTTTACAGTAAGTGCAAATTATAATACTAAAGTACAATATGAAATAAGATGCAACAAGTTAGGATTACAACAATTGAGATCTACACTGGCATAATAGTGCTGTTTGGCTTAAGCAACACACATGTATTCCATCTGCTCTACAGGAAATAGTTTAGGAGATTTTATTTCCCACAAAAAGTAAAGATCAGTGTGTCAGCGAGACTTCCCTTCACGATGCATTGCTAATGTTTGTTTAGATGTGTGTTTAGTTGTTCTTAGAATTACATTAATTACTGGTAAGATTTATGCAGTTCTTCTTGTTAGGTGATAAAACTTTAGCAAAGATCATTCTTAATGTACTGATTGAATTTAGGAGTTTGAGAATAGGGAATTGCTAAACGTTGAAAAATATATATTTGACGCTATACATAAATGTGCTGTATTCATGACCTATATACATATGTTTGGGTTCAAAATATATTTAAAATGTAAAAAGTGGACACAATAATAATGAATATTATGTTATTCCTAATCACAATGCATTACATAGAGATGTATGTTTAGTTGGTCTGAGGAGGACATTTTAATTAAGGCCCCTCTATCGTTATAGCAGTTTTAAAAAGAGTACCAAATATTAAAAACAAAAAAAACAAAAAAAAAAACTGTGATAAGAGGCATTTTCATTAAATAATTGTAAACAGTTGAAATCGTTTCTGTTGTTTTGCTCTTTTAAATATAAACCTAGGGTTAGTTTAATACTTTTGTGAAAGAAAGAAGGATAGAAAGTAGAATAGAGAGCTAGAGCATTTTATTTAACTGCATTGTGCCCACAAGCAAAATACAGTATATAACTTAAGGTCATATTTTTACAGAAATGAGTCTGAAATTTACATTTGTTTTTACTTTACTTTCTGTGTATTTAAATGGGATGACTAAGCTGATTTGTTTGGAAGGGCTCCTGTGCAAATGAACACCTGTTGTTGTTGCAGGCACAAAACCTGCAGATTTGAATGTCTTCATGGCAACGTGTTTGGAGAGTTGACTTAGTGTTTAAAATTGATTGAACCTAAAAATGTTGTGAAAATGTATTTACACTGTTTTATGAAAACTATGGAAGCTCATTAGTGCCAGAAAGAAAACAACATATGTATTGTGTTATCCATAATTCTGCGGGAATAAACACAAATCTGATGTAATCTCCAAAGATTCTGAAATGTCTTCATCTAGACAATGTGGGGAATCTATAAAAAAAGACTCGAATATATAATGAAAAGTGTTGAATTTAAATCAAGGGAGGTAATGTTAAAACTTTACAGTGCATTAGTGAGACCTCATCTAGAATATTGTGTTCAGTTCTGGTCACCTCGTTACAAAAAGGATATTGCTGCTCTAGAAAGAGTGCAAAGAAGAGCGACCAGAATTATACCAAATTTAAAAGACAGGTCATATGCAAACAGGCCTAAAGAACTGAATCTATTCAGTCTTGAACAAAGAAGACTACGAGGCGATCTGATTCAAGCATTCAAAATCCTAAAAGGTATAGACAATGTCGACCCAGGGGACTTTTTCGACCTGAAAAAAGAAGCAAGGACCAGGGGTCACAAATGGAGATTAGATAAAGTCCAGTAGCATCTCAATGTTACAAGCACATTGGGAATATGTATGTATATTGTATAAAAAATATACATATTTCATATAAAACAAACAAGAGTGTTGTTTAATTATACTGCATATCTTCTTCCATTTCAGAAACAATCTGAAAAAACAACGATGTGGAGGCTGTTTCTCTTCCTTGTGGCTGGTAAGATATACTTTGTCAGTTCAAATTCCCAATTGTTGTGTGAGAGGCTTTTTAACCTATCAACAGGTTTGCTATTTTTGCAAGGTGGTTTTTAATTGGGTAATGAGTTAGGTGCACTTTCTCAAATTTCTGTAAATCCAAACTTATTTATTTGGCAGACGCCTTTATCCAAGGCAACTTACAGGTGTTACAGGGCAGTACAGGGTTACAATACAAGGTCAGTATTTAAATACAGTGCAGTTTACAGTAAATGCAAATTATAATACTAAAATACAATATGAAATAAGATGCAACAAGTTAGGATTACAACAATTGAGATCTACACTGGCATAATAGTGCTGTTTGGCTTAAGCAACACACATGTATTCCATCTGCTGTATAGGAAATAGTTTAGGAGATTTTATTTCCCACAAAAAGTACAGATCAGCGAGACTTCCCTTCACGATGCATTGCTAATGTGTCCAACCACGCTCTGCTCGACCCTCTCCAATCTGGCTTCTGCTCTGCTCACTCCACTGAAACCGCCCTCCTGTCTGTCACCAACTCACTAAAGTCTGCCCGAGCTGCCTCTCTCTCCTCTGTCCTAATTCTCCTCGACTTCTCTGCTGCCTTTGACACTGTTGATCACTCTATTCTACTATCATCTCTCGATGACCTGGGAATCTCTGGCACTGCTCTGGCCTGGTTCTCCTCCTACCACTCCAACCGCACTTACCAGGTAACCTGGCGTGGAGCAACCTCCACACCTCGCCCTCTCTCAACAGGAGTCCCCCAAGGGTCAGTCTTGGGTCCTCTCCTGTTCTCTCTGTACACCCGCTCCCTGGGCCCCATCACATCCTATGGTTTCTCATACCATTTCTATGCTGATGATGCTCAGATTTTCCTCTCCTTCCCCACCTCTGACTCCACCATTCCCTCCCGTATCTCTACCTGTCTGTCTGCTATTTCCTCCTGGGACACTTATCACCCTTCCTTAAATGCGCTTTACTTGCTCTCTTATCTGCCCCCTATTTTACTGCATTTAATCCTGTACTTCAGAGTACTGTAATCTGCCAAGTGTTTAATCTGTAGTATTTTGTATTTAATCATATCCTGATGTAACTATCACTGACACTGTTATCTGCTGTATAATTGAATCGTATTTTGTCACACTTGTACTTGCTTGAACCAAAGTCATTGTATTTATCTTGCTCTTAATTGTATTATTACTTGTACTGTGATATTTGAAATGTATTTGCTTATGATTGTAAGTCACCCTGGATAAGTGTGTCTGCTAAGAAATAATAATAATAATAATAATAATAATAATAATAATAATAATAATAATAATAATAATAATAATAATTATAATAATAATAATAATGTTTGTTTAGATGTGTGTTTATCATTCATTCTTAATGTACTGATTGAATTTAGGAGTTTGAGAATAGGGAATTGCTAAACTTTTACCAGTAAACAAAACCAAAGTGTCTAAATGTTAAATGTGTCACCCCCTTTTAAAGTATCTAAGGGCTGTCACTGTGTTTTTTGTAGCCTTTGCCTCGTTTGGGAGTCTCGCTGGCTGTCCTAACAGAAGATACCACATTGTCACTGTTGACATGGACTGGTATACAGCTTTGCAACACTGCAAAAGTCTGAACATGGAGCTGGTGAGCATTCTGAATGCAGAGGAGCAAGAGGCCGTATTTCGCATCTATTCTCGTGTCGGCTCTGATATGTGGATTGGGTTGAAAAAAGACTTCCAAAGCAATTTCAAATGGTCCTCAAATGACCTCCCTAGCTATCAGAAATGGGCATCAGGGCAACCAGATAACTCTAAGCACTGTGGCACCATGACATCATCTGGAGAGTGGAAAACCTTGACCTGTACAGATAATAAAAATTTCATTTGTGTTGCAGGTAAGGACATCACAAATGATTGAATGATTTTGTAAAGTCAGCTAAATAAACTTACAGCTATCAGCTGTGTTTGCCAATAGATTTAAAATCAACAGAGGGCACTGTAAATGCATGCTGCAATTGAAAGGCGATACTGAATATAAAGGTTTTGGTGAGCAAAAGGAAGAGTGAGGGGATTTAAACTTGAGGCACCGGGTCATGAACTGACTTAGGGAATGAGGGGGGTGTTGAAGTTCATTGAAATATGTTAGAAAGGGCTTTGATGCTGTGTAGAAGTTCCCAGTGCATCCCCGGAGTGTACCTTTTTTTTCAAATTTGAGGAATAGCATGACAGCCCTTATTGTTAATTAGTAATTTGGAAGATGCTTTTATCCAAAGCAATTTACAGAGACTAGGAGTAGAACTATGCATCACAACTGCTGCTGCAGAGTCACTTACAATAGGACCTTGTTTGTTTGACGTCTCATCCGAAGGACGGAGCACATGAGGTGAAGTGACTTGCTCAGGGTCACACACAGCGAGTTAGTGACTGAGCTGGGATTAAACCAGCAACATCCTGGTTCCTAATCCAGAGGGTGCAGCATTCAGCCAAGTAGAATAAGTTGATTTAAAAACAAATGTCTGCTCTGGGGTTGTGTTTTACAACATTAAGCCTTATTATTATTATTATTATTATTATTATTATTATTATTATTATTATTATTATTATTATTATTATTATTTTTTTTATTATTATTATTATTTCCAGGACCATCTGCACTGTGTGATCAGAGGGAATATGTCTTAGTTAACACACCTTTAAACCAGCAGGCAGCCTTATCCTACTGCAGACAATATCACACTGACTTGGTGAGCATCACCAGCAAAGACGTCTTTCTAGACATCGAACAGCTGACAACCAAAAACACTGAGCAGGACCACTGGATCGGACTGAGAAAGAATACATCCACCGGTTCCTGGTTCTGGGAGAATGGGGAAACTTTCAACTATACATATTGGAAATCAGACGAACCGAAAAACGAATTGTGCACTATATTAAAAACCAATGGAAATGATTTTGAGAACTGGATCGTGAATAATTGTGACAATCAGAAATCCTTTATCTGTTATAAAGGTACAGTCAACCTTTTGTAACGTTACCAACATCAATGACATATTAAAGGAGTGCAAGGCTTTTTACCTCGTATACTGTTGTAGTCTAAAGTTTACATACCCCAATGGAAAATATAGGAACAATCTTTTGCAGCAAAAGTTGTGCTTTAGTGTATGAGGAAAAAAAGTTACAAGAAATAGAAGTCTACAATTATTCATTTCAGCAATTTATTTGCAGAACATGCTAATTCAATAGTATTCATACCCTGACAAGGAAAATGCCTTTAGCAATAATAACCTCTTTTAAACGATTAGGATATTTGCCAATGATCTTTTGGCATGATTCTTTAGTGATTTCTGACCATTCTTCAACGCAAAATTGTTCCAGTTCATTCTAATTCTGAGGACTTCTCTTGTGCACAGCCTTCTTAACTCATACCAAAGATTCTCAATCGGATTTAGATCAGCACTTTGACTAGGCCATTCCAGAACCTTGATTTTATTCTTCTTTAACCATTCTGAAGTGGATTTTGATATGAGCTTTTGATCGTTGTCGTGTTGGAATGTTCTGTTGTGCTTTAAACTAAGTTTTGTAGTGGAGGGTTTCAGATGATTAGCCAATATCTTTTGGTATGCTGTGGAATCCATTTTCCATGTATTAGAACTAAATTTCCTGTTCCATTAGAGGAAAAACAGCCCCATAGAAGGATATTACCACCTCCATGCTTGACAGTAGGTAGAGTGATCTTTTCTTTGTATGCTTCATCAGAATTTTCTCCAAATGTAACGACTATCAGCGTGACCAAATAGCTTGATTTTTGTTTCATCACTCCATAAAACCTTTCACCAGAACTCATATCCATCATTCAAATGCTGTTTTGCAAACTTTAAGTGATTGTACTTGTGACATTTTCCTAAGAGTGGCTTTTTCCTTGGCCTGCAACCATTGAGACCATTGTTTAGCAAAATGACTTCACTGAATATTCCTTTTATTTCTCTGTTTCTAGACAACTCCACTGCTGTTGAATCCTCTTCTCAGAGCTCCAGTACTGCAAAGACACCAGGCAACATCTCGGCTGCAGTGACACCATTCTTTCAGGCATCAACAGAAACAGAGAGTTAGTATGAACAAATATCCTCTGTATTATTATTATTATTATTATTATTATTATTATTATTATTATTATTATTATTATTATTATTATTTATGAAAGGAGCCATTTATCCGTCTAAAGCCGGGTTCACACCTGAGCGTTCAGTTGCGCTACCCAATTGCTCCTGAAATCGCTCAACTCAGTTGTGAGCAATTGCTGTGTCCACATCTGAGCAATTACTTGAGCAACAAGGTTCCCGCGTCTACAAGTTTCATTTTTTTTATGATAACTGAGGTGACAGTTTGTTTGTTTTTTTACATTTTTATTCCATCTACCAGGTGAGGTATTTTTCTTTTTGGTTTTGACAACCAAGCTGACATTTTTAAAATTAGAGCTTCTTAATATGAAAGCCGTGCAGTCCGCATTATAAGAACCAATCAGAGTTGGCGAATTGCCACGTGATCGCCTATGTCTACAGAAGTCGCTCAGGAGGTTGCCTGGAAAGTAGAACACGGCTCTACTTCAAGCAACTGGTTGCAGGGACGTCCACATATAAGCGACTCGGTTGCAAGCAACTAAGTTGCGCAACTGATCACTCAGGTGTGGACCCAGCTTTAGTGCCTGAATTAAGCAAAGAGCCTGCGACCACTGAGACCTTTGTTGAGCAAAATGACTTCACTGAATACTCCTTTTATTTCTCTGTTTCTAGACAACTCCACTGCTGTTGAATCCTCCTCTCAGAGCTACAGTACTGCAAAGACACCAGGCAACACCTTGGCTCCAGTGACACCATTCTATCAGGCACCAACAGAAACAGAGAGTTAGTATGAACAAATATCCTCTGTTTTTATTATTATTATTATTATTATTATTATTATTATTATTATTATTATTTATGAAAGGGGCCATTTATCCGTCTAAGTGCCTGAATTAATAAAACAGTTTAAACATTTCATCCACATCTGGGGTGAGCAGGTTTCTCTGTGCTTTAATATATATTTTTTAGTAGCAAAAACCTCTAAAGAATTGTTAGGATTGCCGGAAGGAAAGCAATAGCGTCCATCCATTTGGTTTTGTAAACAAATGAATGTGACCTTAGCTCAAGGCTTGCTGGGAAAGAACCGCCAGCATTCGAGGAAAACTTGCATTGCCTGGACACAGAGTTCTTTCACTCGACTCGAGTAGACTATCAATGGGGCTTCAGGAGGAATGGGGGAGAACCCGGTTCAGCTCGGATTGGCGGTCAATCTGTGCTCATGGAAACTAGGCATTATTAACAGTGTTGTTTCAGGTGTTTCTATTTTTGCCCCCTGGCTAATTCTTTATCTTTCTTTTTTCTTTCTTTCTTTCTTTCTTTCTTTCAAGATGCTGTTCAAACCACCAATCAGAGTGCCGACGTTTCCGTGACAATAGAACACACATCATCTCTGACACCAACAGAAAGTTAGTATGAAGAACTCAAACTCTTAACATCACTTCAAATGGACTTTGCATTATAGTAAACATAACTATGTGTATTTTTAACAGATATTTCAGTCCCTGAGGAGCTCCACCTGATCTCTGACAGTATGGTCTGGCCGGAGGCTTGGCAGTACTGCAGGGATCACTACACTGACCTAGTGAGCCTCACAAGCCTGGCTGTACAGAACAGAGTGTCGGAGCTCGTCAGGAACAGCACTGCGTCGCGATTCTGGATCGGCCTGCACAGAACCGTGGTGTATGATAAATGGTACTGGGTTGCTGGTAACGATAAGAGGGCCCCCCTAAACTACACTAACTGGGCCCCTGGGGAGCCCAACAATCCTTACTATGAGCACTGCGGGGAGATGGTGCTGGGGGAGGATGGGGGGGCCGAGTGGAATGATCTGTGCTGCTATGAAAAGCTTCCCTTTATCTGTTTCAAAGGTAAATCTATCCAATCTTCAACAAATACAAAGTCAGTTCTTTATGTTTCAATGCAGAAGTGTTTTTCTATACATTATATAGATACTTTATTGCACACAGGGCAATGCTAGTGTGACAACCCAGTACAACTATACCCAGTATTCAAGGAAAATTATGGTCAGGCAAATGACTTTATTTGCAAATAGTTTTTTTGGATTTTAAATGTTTGATAAATGTCAGAAACAGAGGTGGAAAAATTGTTCTTCATAGAAATGTTGATTTTATTAATTGATTTAGAAAAAAAAAGAAAACCTGAATTTTAAGAAGCCAAAAGGGATTCTTTGTTTGAACACAAAAACACCTGCTGGGGTTTAGTGTCTTTAGTACACAATATGGTCAATTCCAGTTACTCTTTGTGACAATGATCATGTTGTGATGCCACCAAACCCTCTTGCGCAATTTCTAGAATGAACAAGTTATTTAACTACTTTCATTATTTTAAGTTTAAAATTCCTTTTGCTTTTTTTAAATTAACACAGACTTATATTCTCTTTACTTTGTCAACTGCCATAGGCACTTGTAACCAAGGCTACAGTAGATCAGCTAGATCTTTTCTCTTTATCTGATCCAGCCTGTGTTACATATATAGATAGATAGATATATATATCTATGGCAGGAAACTAGAACTGCAGAGCGGCTCCTGAACTCAGATGGAAGCACCTTAATACAGACTCATCATAAAATAAAACAGAAGCAGTATTTCGAGTCCTTGCACTAAGAGTCACTCATAATGAATGCACAAAGGTGAGGAGCAATTCAATGAGTGGATCCTGAAGGGAAACTGTCTTCTGTTCACTTTCAGAGCTCTAACTGATGAGGCGGCTGCTCTCCAAGTTGAAGAGTCTTCCAACGGAGAGAGTCCGACTGGATGATATTAACATAATATTTGGGAATTTATTTTAGAATTGATGCTCTCCTGAAATGTAAAACCACCTAAACTCATATTTAGGTCTTATTATTATTATTATTATTATTATTATTATTATTATTATTATTATTATTATTAGTAGTAGTAGTAGTAGTAGTAGTATTATTATTATTATTATTATTATTATTATTATTATTATTATTATTATTATTATTATTATTGTAATATATACCGTCTCTTGGTTTCCCATTTTAAATGTCTTGTATGATTCAATTCAGGAAAATGCAGATGTTTTAATTGTAGCCATCCTTCAGCATGAAGGGGTGTTACTACAGAACTGTATCTGTTGTGTGCCTGTATGCCCATTGCTAATACTGACAGCCCTGAATCTTGCCATCTAAACTACAGTACTGTGCACATTTATTAGAACACACCATTGCTTCTAGTAGATTTGTTGTGCTTATGAAATCAAACCACAGTAACTGACCATCTTGGGAAATTGTCAAAATAGGGCAAATTAGTGATTGTGTTGTAGATAACATCTTGTTTATTTATGAGTTGCGAAACTTTTTTGAAACTGATGAAGCCTGATTTTAAAGGAAGCATTTAATTAAGCAAAGTGGTGGTTCTAGCAGGGAACTCATTTTAACCCTTAGATCACGTAAACATCATGCATATTTTAGGTGCTTCCAATACCAGATCAAAATCGTCAATCAAATAGCTAGTATCTTATTTGTCGTTCAATAAACAATACATCCAGTGATCGAAAAGGAAAGGATTTCTATCTTACCTCAATCTATTACATCACTGCTGTGCACTAGAGTTCGCCTCTTCCTCCTCAGCCTCCACCTGCTTTTTGGCTTCGTCTAACGGGGGAGGGCAGCTGCCCCCCTGCCCATGGCTTCCCTGCGGTCAACCTCTCCACTTATCTGTGAGATAATTTATGGGCAGGGGTTCCTCAAAAGGCGAGGCCAAAGGTAGTGTAACAATATGTATAATGTAGTAGTGTTGTCTAGTCTGAGCTTTAATAAATAATCTATTGCATGAGTTTCCTGACTGTAGCTGTTTTTTACACAACCGACTCATCATATTAGATATAAAAGTGTGGATATTTAAACTGTCTGAGTTGTGTTTGGTGCCCCTGAGCTCTGGAGGTTATATAGAGCTGTTTACTTCATTCTTTTACAGCAGTTAGTCACTCCTAATTGTTGGGTCCTCTTACGCACTGACTGTCCGTCTATCTGCCGTGGTGCACCAATCTTCACCAAACTTACATTTCTAGCCTCTTATAGACTTTTGGATTGCATCTGGCTATAATACGAGAAAATCAATTGCATACAAATATCTTGAATCTTTCAGGTAGGGCTCAATTATCATGCGATTATGAGGACCCTCTCTACGTGCGTGCACTGATTCATCGTGTTCATGTGACAAAATAAGAAACACACAACTTGAAACTGCTTCAGTGCAGTCAGAATGTCTGTATCAAACCCTACCTGAAGTGATGCAAACAAACTGGCAAGTCAACAGAGCAGGGTGCACAAAGCTAAACTATGGAACAATGTAGCTATTTAACCATAAATGACATATAGTTTAACACATCTTCCTTAAAATATATAGACTGAAGTAAACACTTTGAGAATATGTGTGGTGTGGGTGCAGGGTAAATTTATTATATTTTTTTCTTAGGACTGTATAGATGAAATTAAATTCCCATTTCCGTTGTCTTGGTTTTCAATAAAGGAGCTTCTGAGCATCAATACAATGGTGTCTGTCTCGTACTGTCTTTGTATCATATTATAACATGGAACTCACACATTATTATTATTATTATTATCTGACCACAAACATTAAAAACTAGTTATAAATCAAAAGGTGTAGGGCACATAATAATAATAATAATAATAATAATAATAATAATAATAATAATAATAATAATAATAATAATAATAATAATAATAATAATAATAACTATCCTGAAAAAAAATATTACAATTGTTTCCTGTTGCTACATTTGGCCCCTTTTTTTAGATATATCACATCTTGTCATGGCAGATCATGACTGATTCCAACTTGACTGTTTTCCAATATGAAATGTTCTTGATCTGATAGAACATATTCCAAATATATTCAATATTAAGAACACCTGTGAATGGTTGATCTATTAAATATAAATGAAAAGCAGGGACTTATTGTGCATGTGTATTCAAATCATGCATTTAATTTTGGAGACAGTACTGCAGCTTTAAGACAGTCAGCCAATGTCTGCATGACATCCATTATCTCCATCCTTGATACATTGCGTTTCAACAGGCGGGGCAAATGTCTGTTATGTGGAAAAAAAAAAATGTGAGAGAGAGTTTAGCAGGTATGATTCACCCCCTTCCAATGAGGAGCACCACTGTAGCAAACAATACAGGAGGCTTACCCTGGGATTTAAATAGGGAGCCATCGCCACGCCTCCTGAATTACACCAAGGTTATAAATCATGTCATGAACTGAGCATATCGGCAGTTCATTTCAAACCAGAGATAAGAACATTTTGGCACTGCTTTGAATGGTAACGTATTGACTTCCCTATAAAACATTTTCTGTATCACTACATAAATACGCATGAAATATACTGCCTTACATGTGGTAACATGTTGAATGTAATAAGAATGTTTTATATGAAATATGTATTTAAGACAGTCTTCTATATTGAAAGTCAAGTTAGAATGGGTGCAGCAACTGTCAGGTATCGCCACAATACTAGACCATGATAAATAGCAACTTAAAGATGAATATGTAGTTACTGTAACAACAATTATGTATGACTCTTGACCGGAGGGTCGTGGGTTCAATCCTTGAGCAAGGTACTTTACCTAGATTGCTCCAGTAAAAACCCAACTATATAAATGGGTAATTGTATGTAAAAATAATGTGATATCTTGAAACAATTGTAAGTCACCCTGGATAAGGGCGTCTGCTAAGAAATAAAGAAGAAGAAGAAGAAGAAGAAGAAGAAGAAGAAGTGATACCGGGGGGTAAATGGGCATGTTAGACTCATTTTTTTAATCTGGCCTCTTTCGTATAGTGTAAATGAGGTATTGTATTATATTAGTACATCACAGGGAAAAAAACATACAAAGTGCTTGTTCTTAAATTGGTTTTATCTCATTTAAAAAAAAAAACATGCAGTACATTTTTCAAAGCAGTAACCTACAAAGTTTATACCCGAGTCAGGCAGAAGCTATACAGTGTTGGAAGGAATGTGTTCTGGCATGATACAGAAGCTTCACAGTGGAGCTGTGCATAAACATTATCCTCAGTGATCAGTTAAATATGTGTTATTAAACACATGTTAACCAATGATCTATGCTGTTTATTTATTCTTATTTAACTCTATATTATAGCAAACACAAAATGCAAAGTGATTTTCACCCACTCAGGGTCAATCATGTGTAAAAGTGAATACCAGCTTGTATGGAACATCTCCCTATACATTTATTATTATTATTATTTATTTCTTAGCAGACGCCCTTACCCAGGGTGACTTACAATCGTAAGCAAATACATTTCAAGTGTTACAGTACAAGTGATAATACAATAAGAGCAAGATAAATACAATGACTTTTGTTCAAGCAAGTACAAGCTGAGTTACATCAGGATATGATTAACTACAAAATACTACAAAATACTACTAATATATTACATTACAGCCATAGAGAGATATTGTATCTCCTTATTAATAAAATATTGTTTTTTATGTTCACAGTGTTTTGTAAATGAAGGATAAGCACATCAGTAGTGATGGTTCACTTGATATATTTAATTTTGTAATACTTGAATACTTAGCATGTAATACCTATATTTCAATCATGGAGTTATTTTAATTATCATTATTGATAGAAAACATCTATACATGTTGTATTAAATGTATGGATTATTGTTAACAGCTTCTGTAGCTGTTATGGACAATTTTAAATCTGTTTGTTTTGTATAGTTCTATATGAAGAAGAAGGTGTGACCATCTGCCATTTGAACATATTATTATTATTATTATTATTATTATTATTATTATTATTATTATTATTATTATTATTATTATTATTTTCTTTGATTTCAGAAGAAATCTAATGAAATGTTCTGGAAAGGAGCAATAATGTGGAGACTGTCTTTCTTCATTGTGGTTGGTAAATTCTTTCAATTCTGATTTAAAGGGGGAAGCAACTGTTGCATATGCTAGGGGGGTTATGACTACGGCTGGTTATTTTTATTGAGGCTGTCTTTATTTGAGTAGTCAAGTGTGCTATGGAGGACGATTTTGGTGCCACTTTCAGGATTTGAATTCGTCACTCCAACTGTTAGTTGACAAGCATAAGAAACACTTAGAATTAATCTACATGCCGTTAGTATTCTACATATTAGAATGTGGGATATGCATTCTACATGTTTTGTGTGTAAATGCTATGGAACATTCCATGCCTACTCTACATTACCCTAACTGGGAGTGCTATTATAGGCAGGTAGATATTTGATATTTTATTTGTGATTACGAATGCATACCGGTATGTTGTACATTTATAATTCCCCGATAAGAATGTCCCTTTGACATATTATCTCAGTACCAAATCGAATCATTTCCAGCGCCGCTCAGTACCTCTGTCCCAGTATCACCTTTGCTCGCTCTTAAACGATGATCTACTGTACATTACCCGAATAGGGACTGCAGGCTCTCCATTGAAACACAGCTGTGCAGGACACTTCATTAAATTGGGGGGAAGGCATTTGGCTTCGTATTTCTAAATTGTTGTGTCATTATCAATACCGTGCGATGTCATGGAGTCACAATACTTAGGAAAATCTAACATGCACATAATTGTTTGTTTTATTTATTTACTTAGTACTTATTTAGTGTTTAATTATGTTTCCCCGTCTGCAATCCTCTACAATAATATTACATTTCTGATCATTTTTAATATGCTTGGATGTGTGCTCAGTATCGCTTTCTATTGTCACTGCTCTAGTCATTATTTACCAGACTTATTACCCATTATAGCAAACCTCTCCTGTTCTGCACCTGGGTTTGATTGCTGTGTTTCCCTTTCATAAGCCAGTCCTTTCTTTGTTTGATTGATTATGTTGTCTTTTGAAAGATATAATAATTAAATGTGCACATGTTTGTGTGGAACGGCCTTTCCTGCCAGACCGACCCCTCTTCAACCCTCATCGACATTATTTCATAGCACTGCATCTCTAATCTGTTTAATAGCCTGGCATGTCGGTGCTCTTCATCATTCTCTGAAGTTGTTTCAGTTTAGATTACTCTTCCAGCAAAAATCTCTGCCACTGGGTCTGTCAATTAGTTGTATTTTTTTGCCAGCCCTAGTGTCATATTTGGGTAAAACTACATTAAGTGTTTCTAATGACTGTGGATTTACAGAATAGTTACACAGGGCAGCAGTGTAGAGTAATGGTTAAGGCTCTGGACCTTTGACCGGAGGGTTGTGGGTTCAATCCCAGGTGGGGGACACTGCTGCTGCACCCTTGAGCAAGGTACTTTACCTAGATTGCCCCAGTAAAAAAACAACTGTATAAATGGGTAATTGTATGGAAAAATAATGTGATATCTTGTAACAATTGTAAGTCGCCCTGGATAAGGGTGTCTGCTAAGAAATAAACAATAATAATATTAAATCCATGTGTATCTACACATAATTACAATGTTAATATGCATAGTTACAATGTACTTAACGCGACAATCTTTTTGATCTGACAGGTTGTAATGTCTATGATCCATTCAAGTTAGGGATGGGCGACTGTATGAATATCAGCCACCTCAAAACCGAAATATTTATATGCTTCACTGCGCACAGACTTTGGGGCTGTTCATTTTCTAGCTAATCTGGAAGAACTGAATCTTCAGCTGCTCCGCCTGTAAATGCTGACTCATGACACCTCTAAAAATATTAAGCATGGTGTCATGCCGAATTTTGCATTATTTATAATATCAAAAGCAAGTGCATAATGCAAGTGTATAATGTAAGACACTGAATGAACTGCTGCAGCTGTTTCTGGTTTATTTTAAACATTGTGTGAATGCCTAAATGATTTAGCATTAAGCTTGTTCTTGTCACTGTGTTTTTGCAGCCTGTGCTTCAGGTCCCAACATTCCTCTCAATCATACCGTTTGCTCTCCAGGTAGGTGAACTTTTTCAAACGACTAAAGAAACAATGAAATGTTACCGAAAACTCATACTTAAATTCGCTCAGAAACATTATTTGACATTTCAATCTAACCTAACCTACCTGATGTTTTATATGCTTTATAGGTGTATGTGTTAATTGACTGGCTGTTTGATCATTTAAACATTTCCTTAAGCCACAATTGAATAAAACCTCTGCTGTATTAGTGAGGCTACATTCAAATGGGATGTTTGAAGAAGGTGTGGTGGTCCAGTGGTTAAAGAAAAGGGCTTGATAACAGGAGGTTCTGGGTTAAAGCTCATCTCAGCCATGGACCATGAGGTCCAATAATAAATGACTCTGCAGTGGCAGATGTGATGCATAGTTCACCCCCCTGGGCTTGTATGGTAATAAAGAGTGAAAATGATTTACATAATGATTACACACAGCAATGGCAGGGTTTTTTTATATATATATTTCCAGGACATGTGTGTGATCAGATGGAATATATATTGATTACTAAAATGATGAGCCAGAAGGAAGCCTTATCCTACTGCAGACAACACTACACTGACCTGCTGAGCTTCACAAACCAAAATGGGTTTCTAGGAATTAAACGGGAGATACTCAAAACCACTAAGCTATGTTGGATAGGACTGAGAAGGACTTCAAAAAAGGATCCTTGGCTCTGGGAGAATGGAGAAACTTTGTACTATACAAACTGGATACGAGGCGAACCAAGAGACAAATTGTGCGCAGTATTGGATGTCCAGGGAATATACCTTAATAAATGGAAGACGGAAGACTGTGGCAGCAAAAAAAACTTCATCTGTTACAAAGGTAATTATTATAGCCAACATTCCTAGCATTATCAAAAGCAATTCGATATTAGATTTCTATCAATTTTCTATATTCGGAATAGTGATAGTAACATGACCACTGGATTTCTAACCATTTTCTTAATACTAGAAACTTTAGAACACTGTCCCTTTTAAATAAATGCTAGCTAAGTCTTTAAAATCAATTTTCTTAGCTCTGAATATGCAGAACTAGCAGCATTATCACCACGATGTTAGGTGCTTGTCAAGGCATTATTATTTTATAAACATAAATAAGTATACTAAAGTTACCCCAGAAGATAGTCAATTAGTATAGATACAACAATTAATCATGTAGTTGATTGTTGATTGCTTGTTTATTTTTGAGTCTCATTTAAACATTAATTAATCAATTACGGTGTGCAATTCAAAGCCTCGCATGACTTGCTACCTAGAACATTTTTTGAAGAAAGCTTGTAAAAAGTGTGCACCCTTTCATTAAAAGAATATTCGCATTTTGCCGCGTTTACCAAGATTAATCAAACTTTTCTTTCTTTCTTTCCACAGGTCTCCCGGCAACAACTCCATCTCCCCCTCCTAAAAGCAAGTACACTGTTTTATACACTTTTGGTTACAATGTTACATATGGGTTAATGTACAATGAAATATTAAAAGTACAAATACAGTCAGAACAATCCTTTTAACCACCGTTCATTCAGTCCTTTTTAAACAGTGATAAATAATTAGTTGCATTTTTCTGAAAAGAAAAATAGCTTGATGTTCTTGCTCTGGCACACTAAACTGAGCTCATTTTCCAACCCCAAAACGTCCCATGCATTCTAGTGCCTTCACTGGATGAGCCATTGGCAAGCAAATGTTTGTACAATAAAGTAAAAAAATATATGTCTCTATGTATCTTTTTAACAGAGATCCCAGTCCCTCGAAGAATCTATCTGATCTCTGAAAATATGTTCTGGCCAAATGCTTCTCAATACTGTAACGATAAGTACACTGGTCTGGTGAAGCTCACAAGCCAGGCTGCACAGGATGATGTGGCGGCGCTGGTCGGCAGCAGCAGAGCGTCGAGGTTCTGGATTGGGCTGATGAAGAACGTCTTTGCTGATAGCTGGTACTGGGTTTCTGATATGGAGGAGCCTTTGAGCTACACTAACTGGGCCCTTGGGCAGCCCAGCAAGCCTTACTTTGAGCACTGTGTGGGAATGGTGCGGGGGGCAGACGGAGTCTATAGATGGCACGATATGTGCTGCTTTGAGAAACTCCCTTTCATCTGTTTTCAAAAGTGAATTCTTTCAATGTACATTATTATGATAATATATTATAAAGACTACTGTACTGGACTGTACAGAGGAAAACTACTTGTGTGATGACCTTTGAAAAAAAAAAACTATACCTAATCTTCCAGGAGCAGTGCTATGGCTTCTGGGTCAGTTCTGTCTGTTTCTGTGGTGAATTATTTCTATGTAAATTGTGTAGATTCTCACTGTGCTGTATACAGGACCATGCTGGCATGACAGCATTATAAAACTATACCCATTGTTCAAGGAAACATGCTTCTCAGACATTGGGGAGGGGCAAATGGCTTTGGGTATACAATAGGGTTCTTTAATATCAATTAGTTCATTTAAATCACAATGTTGAAAAAGACATGGTAAAGTCTCTCAAAAATAAATGTTGATTTTAAAAATTGATTTATCAAAAAGAAGAGTGAAAAGCTGTTTTAGGGGTGTGATTATTTAGTACAGTTGTGAGCTGTAAGGGATATAAAGAAACTGGCTGATTGTGATGTGAGATTCATTGCCTTCACGAGTATGCATTGGCTGTGGGCAGCATGCCATGATATTAGCTCAAACTTCTAAGTGCTGTGCCAGTGATAATTAAGAAGGGTCTGTGCTCATATTTGAGATGGTACACACCGTAAGATCCTTACTATTAACTAAACATACATTGCAATATAAAGTGTGTTTATAACAATTGTGAGAGAGTCTGCCATTCAATCTATGGGAATTTCTTCAACAATAAATGTAAATATATACACACACACACACACACTCTATTGGTTTCCCATTTTAACTGCCTTGATTATCTTTTGGAAAAGGTAAGAATACTGGTGTTTACCTTTCTTGGGTAACTTTCTTTTACATTAAGTGAATACATTATGTGTACAGTGTCACACTGTATAGACAATGTATTATCTTATTATAAATCATACACAAATCTTTTAACATTTAATGCACAGTATGTGGTGCTGTTCTATGCACAGGGTGACTTCTGTATACAGCAACACATGCATTGGCATATTGACACATCCATTACTGCGATTGCTTCATTTAAATTTGATTTTGAATGTGTGTTATAAATGTATTTTGGAGTCTTTCTACTGGAGATGTGTATTGTTCTTTTGCTTTGTTTCTTCCTCGCCTGTGCTTTGAGTTCAGTGGCACAGGGCTTGATTCATTCATTGAGCAATAACCATTCTCCATTCCCATTAGAAAGGAAATATATGTTATTTAATGACAAATGCTAGTGCCTTGGGTTCAAGCTTGCTTAATTTTTAATTATGCAGCTCATGAAATCTCTTGAATCTATTATTATTATTATTATTATTATTATTATTATTATTATTATTATTATTATTATTATTATTATTATTATTATTATTATATACAGAGAGGTATCAAAAATATTCAGGTTCCCTAAGTTTCAATATCCAGTTTTGGGTAATACTTTACATGAAAAGTCTCTAATCACTGTGTATTTACATAGTAGTTACATAGTAAATATATGTGTACTTACACATAATTACAATGTACTTAGTAAGTAACTATTACCTTAAGTCCAATATATTCATGGCAGGCATGGCGTTTGGGTGACTAAGTTGCACAGCGTGATAATTGCACAAGGGAAACCATTTCAAACATAAACTTTACATATCAATGTGTATAAAACATGTTCATAAGCAATTTTCATTTTTCTTTTTTTCTAGTTTTCCTTTACAGAAAAAAAATATACTGCAGAATTAAACAAATAAGTTGCCCTTACAATGATGATTAATAACCTCGGGGTGGGGAAACAGAGCAAGATTAACAAAGAGGTAAAGACTGCAGTATTTCAGTCCACTGCTTAGATAAAATAGACCCCATCAGGTCACTAGCTGAAGCAGTAGCCCTCCAATATGAAACAGGAGCATGGTAAACAGAGTTTGAATCCTGGAAGCTGTGTGTATATACCCTGATGCCCTCTGCTGGTGAACTAAGATACTGCAGAGGCCCTGATTGCCTGCTGTATCCCACAAGAAGAGCTCTGCCTTCAGGGAACAGCAGTTTGAGGTGTAGGTGCCGACTACTTCAGCCCCCATGTCCAGTCCTGTTAGGTTCAGTCTGCCTTGACCTTTCCGGAGTTGCACCCCTTGTTTCCCAGGATCCCCGGTGAGGTTGAGCAAACCCTGGCCCTGCTGAAGCTGCATGCCTGCTATCCCAGAGTGCCCCTGGTCGCTGAAGAGGAGATTGGTGGACCAGGAGGCTTGACTGCAGGATTTTTGTGAGAGAGAGGGGCAGGAGTCTCTTACTACAGACTGAATACAGGAGGGGGGAAGCAGGTCAGGATTCTGTCGAGAGAATGGAAGAGAGTAAGAAAAACAATGTACTATATAAAAAGAAATACGATAGTGCCTCCTTCCTCACGCAAAATGTTATTGGACTACAAATTATGCATCAACTTTCATTTTTAATCCTGGCCAAACGAACTACATAAGAAGCCCACAATCCATGTATCTTTATTTTTAAAAATGGCAAGTTTCACAAGACCTTGCAAAGAAAACAAGAAACAAGGAACCATTTACTCTAAGAATATTTGAAACAATTTGTTAGTGTGCTATAATCCCTGCCCATTTAATGAGGACACAGCCTTCAACAATTAGGCAATATGTGGCAAACTGTCTCAAGCTTAGCAAAAAGAACACTGGTCACTTGATTCTGGTTGAAGTTGACTTACAGTTTATAACACAATACTCCCCACTGCAAGTCACCAGTACATTTATAATCCTCCAGGCAGGAGAGAAAAGGGAGGGGGAGAAAGTATGAGTGAGAAGGTGAGAGCTTTGATATCATTATTGTATAAAACACAATTCAAGTTCATACTGACCGGATCTGCTACACTTAGGTGCAGAACAGCAAAGTTGAGGTCACTCCTGTCCGCAGCCTCGACAGTCACGCACACACTGACCACGCTACCCAGCTCTGCTCCGACTGGAGTAGTCAGGTCTATCTGCACTTGGGATGTCCGGTTTCGAGCCACAGATAGCCTGGAAGCGGGGGTAGTGATACACAGTCAACAATGAACACATTTATGAAGTGCTGAAATTGAAATAGACCGTCTCTCTCCTTACCGGTCAGGGGTCCATGATTTCACAAACTTCCTATCGTCTGTAACCATGACGACAAACTCCCTGGTGGCTCCAGAATTTGAGATGTTTACCCAGAGGTGGGCACTTTTCCCAGGATACAGGGTAGGAGCTGTGGGGACCTTCAGTACAACAGCAGAGTTAGCACTAGGGTACACAGCGTCTGGAGCAGTAGCAGCTCTCATTGACGTCTCAGTACTTTATACTCTCTGTGCACGCACTTAACAATTTAAAGGCATAACAGCAAAGGTGTCTGAAGGACAGGTGAACAATCCACAGCTGATTTTCCTTTCTTAGTCTGCGGGAATCCAAGGGCTGATGCAACCCTCCTTGTCACCAGACAAGATCGTGATTTGAGCCACGCTTGCATGACACACCCTGTACTCCAAGCGCCAGTGCTTCTACTAGGTAAGCCACTCAGGACAATTTATAATCATATCATACAGACTAAAGGCCGCCACACATCAGGCGCAATGCGACAAGCGGATATGTGCAGCGATGCGACAAAATTAATAGAACCTATACTTTTGATAAGTATCTTTCACACCACAGATGACACTGGAGCGATGCAAAATAGGATTGAATCCTATTTTTTGCAATTTCTTTACACGCCAACTAGGGAATTGACCAATCAGAGAACAGTTTCGATGCACGGTCTGCACCGGGTTGAAGCAATAGCCAAAAGAAAAATACCCAGAGCTTTATGATAAAGGGCATTACAGTTCTAATGATACAGAGATTGAAGATAATAGATGGGAGTCAGTTTCAAAGGAACTGGATATGCCTGGTATGAATGATTTATTACTATGTATGTTAAAATACCATCAGAGAAGATATTCACAATGTCCACGTAATGTTGACAAATATGTACCAGTCTTCATAGTCTTGTTAATAGGAAATTTGAATAGTTGCATTGATCTGGCAGTTTTCCAATCTGGTCATGTCGCTGCATGTATAGCCTGGTGTATAGCGGCCTTAACACTTAAGAATAAATCATTTCAGACACAGAACATTCAAACAGAGCGAGTTTGAAGATGGAGTACAAGGGAACATACTTGGATCAGTACTTGTGCCACATGGTTCAGTTCTGCAGATGCCCGCTCTATGATGTTACCCTCGTTGTCATTTCCTGTCATTTTCACAGAGAAGGGTTGGCTGGGTAATGTTGCGACCTCACCAATGAACTCTCCTCCAGTGTCTGTGGCATTGAGCGTCACTCTCTCAAGGCTCTCCCCATTGGCTCCCAGCAGAGTCACATGACTAAATGTCACAGCGCTGTCAGTAGACAAGCCAGTGACTGCCAACACCAAAAAGGTTGGGACACCTGTACCAAAACGGATAAAAAAATGAGAATGGCTTTAATTTTCAGCTAACCACTAACACTGGCATCATCAACGCATCAGCACTGACGTATATATCGGGACCATATACACTCCTCAGCAACAAGTACATTCCAGTCACCTACATTTAGGATTACATTTTTTTTAACCCAATCCTCTGTTGTACATTTACATATATAATGACCAATGCATCAAACATTAATGCTTAAGTATTTCCCTTCCAGCTGATTCTTTATACTGACCTGATGCTGGTCGGCCTTCCAATCTGGAGAGCCCAGGGTGGCTGCCATTGGCTGGTACTGCAAAGTGGTACAGGAAGTCAATGGTGCTTTGGCCTGGAGGTGGGACACAAAATAGACAATACATTTTAAACTTCTATTCCTTTGGGTGAGACTTAAAACCTAGATCCTATTGTCTGTGACTCTGCAACAGCAGTTGATGCATAGTTCACCCCCTAGTCTCTGTCAATCGCTTTGGATAAAAACATCTGCTAATTAATTAATTAATTAATTAATTAATAACAATAATAATAATAATAATAATAATAATAATAATAATAATAATAATAATAATAATAATAATAATAATAATTATTAATATCATGCCAAAACATGCCAAGGTATGTCAAGACATTTTTAACAAGTATTATTATTATTATTTATTTCTTAGCAGACGCCCTTATCCAGGGCGACTTACAATTGTTACAAGATATCACATTATTTTTACATACAATTACCCATTTATACAGTTGAGTTTTTACCGGAGCAATCAAAGTAACCGCTTAGCCAGCAAACTGGTACAAAAAAGTAGCCCGCAATCTGTTAAAAGCTAGAGGGATAAAGTCTCAAAAACAGAAACAGCAAAAATTACTTGACTTAAAGTTATACCAGAATTTATATATTACTTCAAACACCTTCCCAACACTCATGACCTGCACTTGCACATTACAGTGCAGATCATCTTTTGGCAATAAAAGAATTAAAAAAACTATTCAAAATCGAAATTTACTTGCACAAAACTGCTGAGTAGATACCTAAGACATTCACCCTGATAGTGCCCCGATTCACGATCTTTATCCTCCACTCGCCGGGGGTTGGTGACAGAAGGCTGACTCTACAAAACCCCACAAAGCACTCAATCACTGCTAAATCCCCACGCTTGTTGAACAGGTACTGGGATTCACCTGAAATGAAAGGGAAAATGTATTACACCACGCCAGTGAAGCTGGCTAAATAGTCATGTGTAACCCTGATGTAAGTGTAGAGTAAAAATGTATTGGTAATCAAACCAGTTTGCTGGAGTTGACTTTGGCATAGTTGATAAGGTATCTTTAGAATGACTGAAGTGATAAAGCATGTAGAAGAATGTATGGGAAAAAGAAGTATGATAAAAAAATAAACCAGAGATGAACCTTGTAAAAAGAGAGTAGTTAGCGGTTGGTTGCACTTGAATGGTGTAAAAGCTGAATGACTTATTTTTATTATAATTAATAAGAAAAGAGAAACTGTAGTCACGTATGTTCTGAGCCTACTAGAATATAACTACCAGGCATTGAGGCATACACAGAGAAGCTTCCAATACCGCCAGATCATCCTGGACAATCTGTGTAGCGTCTGTGACTCTCTCTCCAGGGGAGGTAATCTGATCAATTGACTATCTCTGTTAATACAAGTGGCACATATTGCATCTAAACAATACCGTTCAATATAGAATGCAATGTGGGTATTTGGAACTAATAAATGGCAATCATTGTTCACATTTGAAAGATGGTCTGGTCTCATCCTTATAGCGTAACAAAGCAGTTAATACCATGTTTACCTTCATTTTTAAACCTTACAGAAGCATCCTAGTTGATCAGAAAAGAACAACCCCAAGTACATTTTAAATGATCAGAAATATCTGTAACATGGTATCCCCTGATGCCTCCCAGGTTAAAGGCTCTAATAACATGGAGTGCAAGACGAGTCATGCAATCTTGAGTTGGCTGGTTCGAATCCTGTTTGAGTTGAGTTGACGATCTTGGCTGGGGGACAATAGGGTGCGCTGCATTGGCCTTTGCTCTCCCGTTGGTTAGGGAGGAACAGAGCTGACAACCAATCATCTCATCACGCTTGTCCAGACTAGCCAGGCTATGTCGGGCTTCTAGGGCTCAGTAGCTTGGCAACATGTGCTGCTTATATTGGGTTTGGTGAAAATAGAATTGGCTTTAAAGTGGAAACAGAGGTCGTCTGTGGATCTTCACATCTCCTGATCTGTAGCAGATTTGCAATTCTCAACTACTCACGTGTGTAAAATGAATTCCAGATCTATAGTACCTGAAGGGTCGTAGATCGTGAAATCCATCAACTCCCCTGAAATATGAATGATGATGTTCTTCACTGCAGGATCAACATAGAAGATATAGGAAGATGCGAGACTGGGGGAATCTTTCTCAATATGAAGCAGAGTTACCTGAAAAAACAAACAGGTGCACATGACAGTTGCATTAAAGCTGTAGGTAACAAATGCGGACCTCTGCATTGTGAAGAACATTCGTTTTAGGATTTCAAAAAGGTAAATGCAGCCCCAGAGCAAAGGGGTTGAAAATGATATCCTTAAAATCACTATTAAAATCACTAATCACCAGCTCAGGTAGACCCAGGAAGGTTGCTGAGCCTTTTTTGTAAATTATTTTTTTTGTTGGAAAACCCTTGAAACAAGTTTAAATACTTTCTCAGAAGTGGGGCACAAAATAGATAAAGTGTGCCATTACCCCAGCGGAGACAGTATTGTCCTGAATGAGGACGGAGACGTCTTGTATCTCCTTATCCGTACTGAAGACAGTCAGGCCTCCTGAGATGGCAGACAAATTGGTGTAGATTGAGAACCGATCAGGAGAGAGAGACTCCCTCCTTTTCCTCCCCGTGCCTGTTTTCACTCCTCCAGTCCTGCTGGGGTCCTCAGTGAGCAGGAAGGTCACCTAAGAGGAACAGAGAGGAAAGAGCTGGAGACTAAACTGCACAATGAAATCAACTACCAATGTTCTTCAGTGACAATGCAGGGAGGCAGCAGGACTACAGTGGCAATGACGCGTAGTATCTTTAAACAGATATATATTTGGGGCAGCAGTGTGGAGTAGTGGTTAGGGCTCTGGACTCTTGACTGGAGGGTTGTGGGTTCAATCCCCAGTGGGGGACACTGCTGCTGTACCCTTGAGCAAGGTACTTTACCTAGATTGCTCCAGTAAAAACCCAACTGTATAAATGGACAATTGTATGTAAAAATAATGTGATATCTTGTAACAATTGTAAGTCGCCCTGGATAAGGGCGTCTGCTAAGAAATAAATAATAATAATAATAATAATAATAATAATAATATTTAAACTGGGGCTACTCACCTTGGATCTTTTGTGCAGTATGAGAGCTTCCACTGCATTTTGGAGATGTTTGTCTTTGGGAGAGGCATCAGTGAAGACAAAGATTTCAGAGAGAGGTGGGGTGTTCACTAACGCAAGCTGTGAAACAAATGCAGCCGACGTCAGGAATCAATAAAAAAAGACAACTCTTGTCTTACTTTCATGTTCTGCGCTGACATGTATCTAAATCTATACAGCACAAAAACAAACTGGTATGTAAGCTTGCTGTAGTTCAGGCTGCACAGAACAATCCCCTGTCTGGTGGAAATGGTTTAGTCCTGGTGAGGGATCAGGCCAGATTAATGTATCACCGTCCAACTCGCTCTGTGACGAGGCTCAGCATGCATCTCGGTTTTCAAAGTGATTGGCTTTCAGAGAGGAAAACAAGCGATTGACTAATCCTCAGGTCTCTGTGTTTTCTGTCTCAAATCCACAGTTTTCAGTTGAATTGGAAAAATATTCAATTAAAAGACTTGGTAGAAATGTTTTAATGTGGATTACTCACTTCGCCAACCTCAGCAACCAATCAGCTTGCACATAAAACAATGGTTTGTTCACTGTTTGCCCTCTGGGAAGCTGATAAGCTAACAAACACAACTTAAATAACATACACACATCCTCTTGCATTGTACTGTATCAAGCTGAGTATCGGCATGACATAACTATGTTACGGTTTTAGTATTTAGAGCCCAGCTTCTGTTTAACAATAAGGATCAGGGAGGACGTTTCAGTGGCAGTAGAACGTACCTGTAGTGCTGTAAGGCACATCTCGGGCTCGTCTCCTCCTCCTAGCGCACTCAAGCTCCCCAGGAGGTCTATGAACTGGTCTGGGTCTGTGGTTCTGTACAGCGGCCCCACATCTGTATCAGGAGCACACACACAAGAGAACATTACAGTTTTGGATAATACTTTGTCTCTAATTACTGTGTATTTACAGGGTAGTTACTTGTAAATACACATGTACTTACACATAATTACAATGTTAAGATGCACAGTTATGATGCATTTAACGTGTATTTCTATTTTTGGATGATTGTGAACAGGCTGGCTGAGGGGGTGACGTCAGACCAGGAAATGAATGCAACACACACAGCAACTGCGGGCGAAACTGAGGTGCAATGGCACTCCGCTCTTTTATTGAAAAAACCAAATAAAAAGGTTTAACAAACACAAAAAACCACTGAACAAACAAACTGGCACGGTGGCCAAAACAAATAGACAAAGTGGACGAACACTAAACAAACAAGTAATGTGATGGTGCTTCCAACGCCAATAGCAATTGTTTATATTATTAAATTATTTCTCGTTCTCTCCCGTCCTCTCCACACTGAACACCCAACCCTGTGTTTGTGAAAACTGATTGCTAATCAATCATTCAATTGGAATCTCGGTACATCTGCATGCCAACTAATTGTGCACCCTGTGCTTCCAGCCTAAAACCCATTTTAATCTGCATGTGGAGTGATTGTGCAATCCCAGTGCCTAAATACAATTCTACACTTTACATCACCTGTGCTACATAACCCACACTCTATGTAATAATACCTACACCAACAATAACACGCCACATACACCCTGCCACAATGATATATGTAAGTACACATAAGTATCAAAAAAGGTAAAGGGTTAGGGTTAGAGTTAGGGTTAGGGAGGTTAGATTTAGGGCTAGGGTTAGGTTTAGAGTTAGGTTAGGGAGGGTAGAGTTAGGGTTAGAGTTAGGGTTATATCGTTCAAAACAATGTACACATTAAATACATTGCAACTAATACATTGTAAGTGTAAGTACACACGTATTTACTAAGTAACAACTATGTATATACACAGTAATTAGAGACAATGTAAAGTGTTTCTGATTTGCTGCCCTTAGCTAATACTGATCTTTCTAAATCTGGTCCCCCTCCTCTACAGTGATCTTATCCCTCACCTGGGTCATGGAAAGGGACCAGCACATACTGGGAAGGCTGATGGATCGTTCCTCGTCTTTCCAGGATGATTGAGTAAGCTCTCTCTCGCGCCGCACTGATCTCATCAAACATACTGCCGGTGGTGTCGATCACAAAGCTGAGCACTGTCTCCGCACCCACGTTCAACAGCCTGCTGAACAAACCGTGAACAGAGCTCAGAGAGGGGACCTGCTCAAAACAAACAATACCCTGAGAGCAAAGGAGGCGCGCCTGCTGAACAAAATCACATGCAAACACGACACACAGAGCGTAGGGGAGAACTGCAAACAAACACCAGAAATACAGCCTGCTCAACATAATGGCTAGTTTCACAGAGCCTGATTAGCACTAATCCGGGATTACCTGGTGTTACCATAGGTAACTAGTGTTAATCAGGGTCTGTGAAACCAGCCGAAAGAGGCTTACTCAAGAAACACAATATGAGGGTAAGGAACAGACGTCAGAGATCTCCTATTATATTTGGTCTCTGTGTATTGTACAATATGTGTGAATGTTCAATTGTAAGGAAACTCAATTATTTATGTATTTGTGTGTGAAGGAGTGTGCAAGGATTTAAGCAGAATTTAAAATCACACTTTTACAGCTTAATCATTATCATTATACATAATTATGTGGCCACTAGTTATTACCAGAAATTAAGCAATGATATCAGTTACCAATTTCTGGAAAAAGCATTGGACACGACGCTGGTGTGTGTTCATGGAGGATCTGGGTGCTTCTCGAATGCACCACCAAGTGCTGCTGTTCTATACAGTCTCTACACCATTTTGTGAGCAAAGTTTAGTTGTTGGCTTATCTCTGTGTGTCAGCAACCTTACTTGCACCAGGTAAGGTGAGGTTGGTTCTGCTCATTTGAATTGCCCTTTTTCTCAGGCAATAAAACATTCTAGCAGCATGCACTGACCACTCAGTGATAAAGGCCAAATGGGTTGTGGCTCCCATTTGCCCCATAATGCCATTCCACGAACACTTTCATATATATATATATATATATATATATATATATATATATATATATATATATATATATATACACACACGTTACCTTAAGAAGGCCTGGGTTCCCACAGTGTCCCGCAGATCTTGCAGCACACTGATAGTCGCCATGGTAGCGAGGTGGGCAGCTTCGTCATGGAGATAGTGATGCGGCGAGAACAAGAGGGAGGTGCTGTCCTTGTTGATCCCGCCCCTTGCACTTTGATATCGGCTCTGGTCAAACAGCCCCCCGTGACTGCATTTACCTGCCCACGAGGGGAAGAGTGCTGTGTAATTAGGGAATTATACAGGTTGACTGAGGTGTTGACTCCATGCAGGGGTGTTCACAGGGTAACATACAACTGTACAGCTACGGCCAAAAGTTTTTCGTCACTCTATAGAATTCATTAATTTGGCTGTTGGTGAGAACCCAAGCCAGGTGTGGCAGGCTCACTTTCAGTTGTGTACCTGGTGGTTTTGGGGGGTCGTTGTTATAGTAACCAGAGGTCAGTAGTTTCTTCTTGTTGATTTTCTCCAGAATGTTGTCGTTGCAGGTCCAGTGATCACAGTCTCTGCAGGTCTGCATGTTCTCTAGGGACAAATGGTCAACGTTAAAAAAAAAAAAAAAATCACAATGATATCAATATTCTAGTACATCTTATCCAGATGCATGCTATAGTCAGATTGATAGATCTGCCTTTTTTATCTGGATACAAACATCAGTATGAAAAATGCAAATTGAACTAAACATTCACCATCAGCCTTTCCTAAATCTGGTGTTAAACCATTTCCACTGGCAGGATTTAATCTCTCAAATTCACACTGATAGAGGAAGTTACATGAGTGTCCAATGCAAAGGACAAAGAGAGGTAGTTTATTTTAATCTTAGACATCTTTAATCTTATACAATGTAGGCACTCTTGAAGAGTGTGTTGATGGTTATGTAATGGCTAGCTGCAGTTGGGAATGTAGACTGTGGAATAAACTGGTCCAGATGGATATTGAAACAAGATGAGATTGAGTATTACAGACCAGTTGCATGGTGCACAGGGAAATGGGTCATTACATACTGGGCTTTATAGACTAGGGTATCCTATAAAAAGAAGTCCTGCATAACATGTACCAACCTGGCGCGACTGGACCAATTTCCTCTGCGTTTCCCAGAAGAGTGGAGTGGATCTTTCTGTACCCCATTTCCACCCAGTTACTGTGGCTGTAAAAATCCTGGGAGGAAATCGAATACAGAGAACAGTGCTGGGCTTATATGCTTATGCTTTAGTTCCATATGCCACTGGTATGTTCTTGTGAAGGATTATCATTATACCTTAAACAACCGGGTCTCTGTATACTACTGTCATTGTTTTCATTATCTGGAAGATTCAATTCACTACCGAATGTTTAATGCCTGATCTTTTGAGACACCCTGTACATTGTGGTGTGCCTAACACCCTCTCTCTCTCTCTCTCTCTCTCTCTCTCTCTCTCTCACTCTCTCTCTCTCTCTCTCTCTCTCTCTCTCTCTCTCTCTCTCTCTCTCCCCCACAGCGCCCTCTGCCTACCTGTAGAGAGTGCAGCAGGGAGCCCAGTCTATGACGGGCCCCGCTCTCATCCCCAGCCTGGAGTGACTGCACTGCCAGGTGCCGGATGCTCTGCAGCATGGCACTGGCCTCTTTCAGCCTCTCCGAGTCGAAGTGCAGCTGCGGGTCGCTGCGTGTGGAGCTCAGGAAGTCCATGGCTGCGTTGGCCTGGACAATCTCACTCACGGCCTGCTGGTACTGTTTTGTAGACACTGTCTCTTGACTGCCATAGTAAGCTTTGAAGAGCTCACTGGCTGTGAAGCTGCCCTGATGAATATTGAAATACCAGAGTTTAGAAAAACGGGCATGTCTGAAATATCACAGTTATCCTCAAGAGTAAGTGCCATAGCTTTAAATGTCATTGATGTGTAAAATTATTTCTCGTACTATTCTGAGCAATTCTAAAGCTCTGTTGCTTCAATACTGAGCTATTTTTTTCTGTAAACCTGACTTTACCTCACGTTGAGTTTGTGTTGGGACTAACAGCCTTTCTTATCCCAGTAAAATCATGAGACAGCATAAAGTATGTTAGGTTGTGTTAGCTGCGTCATTTCTGATACACTCCAGAGTATTTTATATCAGTTATTTAAGATTATGTTGTAGTAAAATGCTTAACCAAATATTGTAATATAATTAAGTGTCTATTATGGCATAGCAGGAGAGGAAGGGTCTATTAGGATCTCATGACAATAAGTTCAATGGCTTCCAATTTTAAAATACTGTACACTGCAAAACACAACAATCACGCTGTTTATCCTTCATCGTCTCCTTGTTAGTTTCTGTGGGGTCAGTTGATTTTTAAACAGGAAATAGAATTTGACCCATGTACCTGTACAGCTGTGGCCAAAAGTTTTTCATCACCCTATAGAATTAATTAATTTGGCTTCATAAAATCTAATTAATCCCTCTGAATATTGTTACGTTAACATATTGAATTACATACCGCTTTGTAGTTGTCCATATACTTAACAAAAACTGACCCAAATTGAAAGATTTTGAAATTATTATTTATTTCTTAGCAGACGCCCTTATCCAGGGCAATTTACAATTGGTACAAGATATCACATTATTTTTACATACAATTACCCATTTATACAGTTGGGTTTTTACTGGAGCAATCTAGGCAAAGTACCTTGCTCAAGAGTACAGCAGCAGTGTCCCCCACCTGGGATTGAATCCACAATCCTCCAGTCAAGAGTCCTAAACACTGCTCCACACTAATACTGTACTGCTATTATGGCTTACGGTAGACTTTTTGCCATACATGTTGTAGTTTCTTTGATTACATGATGTTAAATAAATGATCTAAATTATGCTCAAATAGTTTATTTATTTTTAATCCTAAAATGCTGATGCAAAACATTTGGCCATAGCTGTACATATTTTAACAGATGTGCTGATGTCTTTCTTTCAATGTTACTCGTCATCAATACCTGGAATAGCTGTGGATCAAGAGTACGTCCTTGGAGATTGGGGGTTTCTTGAAAGAGATCCCTGGTGATCAGGAGAAGGGCTTCCTCTGTGATGCTCTGATGGGTGTGTGAATTCCAGGCTAGAGACATAATCTTGGACCAGAAGTTAGGAAAGAAAGCCCAGGAGCCGTGGATCATTAGGGAGCACAGAAAGAGTGTGTGCACAGCCAGAGAGAGACCCATCGCTCAGGCATGGAGACACAAGCGCAGCAATATAATATCACTTTCAACTCTGCAAACCACAAAATAAACACAAAGCATGTCAAGTGCAGCTCTCTGGTATACAGTCAATTCTGGTCTAGTCTGCTTTTTTACAAAATAAAGGACTGTCTGCTTACATTTTCTGTGACCCACTCATTCTATTAATCTTATATCTATTGAGAAAGACTTGTAGTCAAACATTTGACATTGAGAAAGGCTAATTGTCCAAACATTTTTCGTTTAATCTTACAAGTTTGTTTTACTATTAATAATAATTATGCTGAGCAGTTACAGATATGCCTATTTGAACTGCTAAGAGATTTTAAAAGCACTTTTTTTTAGAACATGTTTTTTAGTCTGTTGAAATTCCTAGAAAATAGAGAATCGGGTTTAAAAACTAGAAGGAAAAATGCCTTTGACATTCTTAAAATAGACAGCGGTTGACATTTTAGTTTCACTGTGTTTTTACATTTTAAGCAAATGTGCTCTATGTTGTCAACTGAAATTTAATACAAATGATAACCTTACAGATGCTGGCACCAGGTTTTCAATTTTAACTGACCTATACTGTATAATTTCCATATCAATATTAATTGCATAATAATGCCTGCTCTAGAATACATAGTTAGGGTTACCAGATTTACAGAGTCAAAAAAAACAAGACTTTCCCCCACTTCAAATTATTGAAGCTGTAACAACTCTGAAGCAGTTAAAATAAGTATATAATAACACAATCATAATTTAAATAGATTATAAAAATGATTGTGTTAATCAAAACACAAAAGGGACTAACTTAAAAGGCTAACTTAGCTGGTGGCACTTCCAAGATAACAGTTAAACAAATATAAATAAAAACTAGCCATGTTCCAGGGAGTTAAATAGACTATAAATTATTAAACACACAATCAGAATTATTAAACAAGTAATCCATTTTTTTTTAAAAATGGGAATACAAGCAAAAGCAGGATGATTTAAAAATGTTAATGTTTTTGTCTAGGACATAAAATGCAGTTTTTACCTTTTCTGTACATTGGAAACAAACCTGAAATCGTTCTTTCCCCCAAAAAAAGGATAACATTGACAGGTTTCTGTTAACAAAGACCTACTTTCAGAATGGTTATATACAGCAATGAGGATGAAAACACTGGTCAAAAAATCCTACCTTAACACTTCCCCGAGCTGATCTGCGTTCTCATTTGTGTTAGCTTAAACACTACTTTACTACTTTGCTTTTATAAAATAGTTTCTTATTCTTAAACGTGCAGGATTTATATCAAATAACAACAGATGGCATTCTGTGTTCACTATTAAGCTGGTGAAAGACAGCTCATGACACATCACAGAAAACTTTTACCAGCTTATAAGGTCTCCAAGCCATCTATTATTCTATATAATGCACTGTGTGTTCACAATCACCCATCTCACCAATCAGAACGCTGGCTTTCCCTCTATTGTGACTGGATTGTCTGTATAGCAGATTCCAACGAGCAGAGATGCAGTTAATGTGTGTTCATGGCTGGGTGTTGCTATAGCCAGTGATGTGTGAGTGGGTGTTGACAGCTAGTACTCTCTCTGCTTCGTGGGAATCCCTTATCTCTGTCCCACAGCATGTGTGTCAGCCTCTAACGGATATATCTCATGCTGCAGAGCAAGCCACACAGCACTGAGCAGAAGGCAGCACGCAGTAACTGAGAAGTCAACAGCATGCAGCATCCACAAAAGTAAAGCAGCTTGCTGATTCTGAAGTCGTGTCATGTTGTCACCATCAGAGGGCGGTATGAATAATGAATATTTGTACACCCTTATTTTTTTGTAACAAAGCCTTTGCATGCAAGTCTATATCCATGCAGCTTCACTAAAATTTACATTTGGGGACACATTATTATATTTATGACCATAAATAAACTGTTTAACATAATACAAACTATATCTACAATTAAACATTAGTAGCGTAGTAGTGCAAACTTCCATTATTACACTACTGATATGCCATTGTAGATATATCTTGCTGTAATCCTAACTTGTTGCATCCTAGTTCATATTGTATTCAAGTACAATTATTGCACTTACTGTAAACTACACTGTATTTAAATATTCATATTGCATTGTAACCCTGTACTGCCCTGTAACACCTGTATGTTGCCTTGGATAAAGGCGTCTGCCAGATAAATAACTAACAAACTGCACCCGAATTTATTCACAACAATCCTGCACAACATTTTAAGATACTGTTATTTTTGGGTTGCATTTATAAGACGCCTATAACCCACTACAGATTCCAGAGCTTTTTTTTCTAACAAGGTACAACGCAATAAAATCTTTGGCTTGCACAGTGTATTCATCTTAACTACAAACCCTGTGTTGTTTCATTTCTACAGCTGTTGTCCTAATAAAAGTGAATACATTACATTTGCACAGTCATTTTGTTTTCTCATGTTTTTTCCATGGTTATACTGTGTATTAGTTGTCCATAGTTTATCATGGTTTGCCATATTTCTTAATAGGCTTTCACAATACAATACAGTATACCTTTAACTTGAACTCATTACAATTCATAGCAATATAGCGTTAATATAATATAGTAAGAAGATAGTAACAGGAGTTATTCATAAATGTCAGTATGTTAGTAAGATAAATTGATGCATTATACTAGATTTTTGTTTTTTAAAGAATACAATATAGTTTCTATGTTAATATTATTTAACAATAAATTGTTCCACAGTTGTAAATCAGGTGGCTTGGAGTATTTCCAGGACAGGAATATAGCTTTTTTTTTTTTTTTTTTTAGCCAACAAAAAGGAAGAAAGCATGCATTTTGAAGTGGTTTTGTTAGTGAGAGTCTAGTTGAAAATAGCATCTGTTACATTAGAGAACTGGAATCAGTTGGGTTTCTGTAGTTTCCAAACTAATATAGTAAAGGAAATAACTATACAACCCACGATTTAGATAACCGAGCCTTGCGTCCTCTGCTAACACTCTAAAAAACTGAAACGGTTGTGGGTTCGTATCCACAACACATCTGAACGTTTTTTTGACAGTAAAGCTAATCAAAATGAGTTGAACTTGAAAACGTGGTAACACTTTAGTGATTATAAATTATAGCAAAAAAGAAAGAAACAATGACAAAAGTGTATAATAACTGTATTGCAAAAACAAAGCAGCCCCATACAATTGGTGAAACAGACCAGAAAAGACAGACAAAATACGTTATAACTGATTATGAACAATAGTACAAACAATGACAAAAGTGTATAATAATAATAATAATAATAATAATAATAATAATAATAATAATAATAATAATAATAATAATAATGAATAACGTATTTATAGATTTTATAACGGTCTATATAACGGATACCTAAACTAAAGTGTTGCCAGTTTTTCCAGGTCTCTCAATTTTTAGTTAGTGCCTTTTCCTAAATTATGTTTAATACATCAGACGTGTTACTGTAACAGACGTACTGAGGCTGCATTTTCAAAAACAAACTTCTCACACATGAATGAGCTATTTTTAAAACCGTACAAAACAATATAAAGATGATACTAATATAAATATGATCATAATATTCTTACCGCTGGTGTCTCAGCTGGGGGTTTGTATCGCTCTCTGTCGAAAGCTCTCTGATATATAAGACGGCTAGACCTTTCTTTTGTGGTTTCTCACTTCAGCTTTTGCTCTCGTAAGGGTAGCTTTCTTTTCCATTGAAGGCGAGCTGACGAAGGTTTTAAAATGAAACATCAACACTGTCCCCCTCCTTTCAAAGGAGTACCAACCAAGGAGTTTAAAAGTGAATCTCTTATCTCTCCATATCATAAGGCACGTTATAAGATCTTTAAGTTGTTTGATTATTTATTATTATTATTATTATTATTATTATTATTATTATTATTATTATTTAGCAGACGCTTTTATCCAAGGCGACTTACAGAGACTAGGGTGTGTGAACTATGCATCAGCTGCAGAGTCACTTACAACTATATCTCACCAGAAAGACGGAGCACAAGGAGGTTAATTGACTTGCTCAGGGTCACACAGTGAGTAAGCGGCTGAGCCGGGATTTGAACCGGGGACCTCCTGGTTAGAAGCCCTTTCCTTTAACCACTGGACATATGGAGCTGTTTTCTTGCAACTTTCATTTTATCCCTATATGTGCGCCCTTATCTATATCAACACGTCGTGGCTGCATGTCGGGGTCAGGTGTCTGGGTCAAGTCAACACCGAGAATATTTTAGAGACATTAGCTAACCGCAATTTGTGTCAGCATTTTATTTTAGTGCTGCTTGTGTTTTTTCACTCCAATTTTATTAGTTCAGTTTTCTATACTTTTTCTACACCCCCATACGTGTTTGAACCCTTGGAACAGCCAGATTAACAGAATCCACAGAGAAATGTTTTTGGTCAGATAATCCCACGATGCACTGTAGGTCACACGGCCTGACTCATGAGAGTAAATCTACTGTATGATTTCATAACAGGATTCAGCACCAGAAACAGCTTTAAAAGCACTGTCTTTAAAACAATATATGAGAGATATTTGTACTGCAGTTCACCCACAACAGTGAAAACTCGGCCATAAATCTCAAGCAGACAAACGTTTCAGCTACTGTGCGAGGGCGTTTTAGGAATCCGTTTCTTCTTGTGTGTGTTGAGTGGATTTTACAATGTCTTTTTAAACTGAAGAAAATCTATTTTAACCCACCTCCTTCCATTTCTTCTTCCCCGTCTTTAACCACCACTTCCCCATCATTGCAGCAACATGCTTTGACCGCAAAGACACAGCTGAGGTCAAACAACCGAAGCTGTGAACAAGGAACAATGTGAACTTTCTTTAACCTAGTGCCAGGATATCATGTTTAAAACCAAAAACGCTTTCCATGAAGTGTCTCTAATCACTGTCTATTTACAGAGTAGCTACTCAGTAATTACATGTGTACTTACACACCATTACAATGTTATTATGCATAGTTATAGTCATTAATGTGTCATTTCTTTTTGCACGATATAACACCAACTCTTTTCTGATACAATTGTGTATTTGTATATATTGTGCAAAAAGGATTTACACATAAAGTACATTGTAACTATGTGCAAGTGCACATGTAATTACTAAGTAACTACTACGTAAATACACAGTAATTCGAAATACTTAATGTGAAGTGTTACCCATATTTCCTATAACATGCGTTTCTTTAAATCCACGCTGGAGTCACAGTGTAGGAATCAACAAAGAACGCTGGAGCCCAGCAGCAGTGGTGAGAATGTTTATCTACTCCACCAGCCCGGATAACGCAGGAACAAGGACTTGATAAACTGGAGTACATTTTGACCTTGCATATGTTGTCGGGAACAACATAACACACGGCAAGGACTTGATAGTGTGTAGATATCGCTAGGTAAACGCAGCGGAAGCAGAGTTCAAAGTTCAGCTTCACACACAGTTAGGTAAGATTTATAAGACAGGCACTCAATAGTTCGAGTGAGACAAGCTTACCTGAATCCTCTCCCGACAAGATCAACTCCGTACCCGAGCTATCTCCCAGAGAATCAGGTAACTGATCCTTCTCTGAACTTAGTTTAAAACTAGGTGCCGCATTTGTTGTGTCCTAAAAAACACATACGCTATAGATGTGTAACTGTGGAATACTCACTTGCAGGCAATACCAATCAAATTAAATTAGTTTCCAGACAACAGAGTGACCAGAAATCTTCAAGGAGTGAGGAATATTAAGTAAACATCCTATCAAAACCTCAAAAGTCGCCTTTCTTATTCCACGTAGCTTTAGGACTGACAGATATGCAGTTCTGTCTCTGAACCTTTGATCCCCAACGATTTCAGGATACGTATCTCCTCTCTTTCTCTCTCCAGGTTTACAAAGACTGTGCTCAACAGGCCCAGTATGCTATATAAATAGCGTGTTGCTCTTTGCCAGTCAGACTGCTCTAGAGTGACTGTCTATCAGCGGGTAAAATTACACCTGCCCTGCCCAGAACCTGAGCCATGCCGCTCTGAACAGCTCACTGCTCTGGCATGCTGTTACTGTGAGTGATCAAAACCATGGACCTAGAAGATGGTCATTTTGCCTACAAGTGACAGGCAGAAATGAAACTACAGAACTTGTTTCACCTTTAAAATCTACCTTCGGGTATATTTGAAAATACTTGTCTATCGCCACGTTTGTATGTGCATCAAACCCTGTATGCTTTAGGCCCACTTGTGCAGTTTTGCAGGTTTGAAGGTTATTGTACTTCATTTTTAATGCGAGTGTCTTTACACAAAGTCAGTATCCGTTATGTTGCTTAGCATTATGATATGATCAATATAAAAACATGACACCGTCTTTTCATTATATAGGTCACAGATGAAACGCGGTATGGCAAACATATATATAATAAGTTTGCTAAAACTTCTATTAAACATGCATAGAAGACCTACAGAACATGACGCACGGAAGTGATCAACAGATAAGACTTCTGGAATTATTTAATTAATTATCTATAAGGTACATAGCAGCAAGCCGATACCCATTTTGTTCACAGAGACAGGTGTGTGTTGGAACTGCTGTTAGTTTCTGTGGTGTTGTGGCGAAGTATCTCAGGCAGTCTCTCACATAAAAAGCAACCACACCACAGCGCTTCTGTCTAATCAAATAAGACTCCGACCTGAATTCAGTTTGCCCACAATAAACCAAACCAGCAATGCTTGGACAAAAAAATAATTTCAAATGCATTTCTTTATTTTCTTAGCTCTTACAACATGCCACCTTTTTAATGACTTCTAATCAAGACTTTAAACTACATCTCTTTTTGCGCTATTAAAATTCAGTGGATTTTTTTTATAAAACTTTCCCTTATTAAGTATTGAAAATGCCCCAGTATTAAAGTTATGCAGCATTTAAAATATGAAACAGGACATGCATGATGCTTTGACCTTGCTAAATGAATTCCATATGCTAAATCATGAGCGAACAGTGGAAAACTGGGCCTGTTATCACTGACCTCGTATTAGCACTAGCAGCTAATAAGAAATCCTACATACAATTTAATTTCAAGGATAACTTTGAGTTTAAAAAGACCTATATTCCTTTTATTACAGAAGACCAACACAACAATGCTTAGCAGACTATAGTTTTTATTTTTAAAATGTTTTTTTTTTTTTTTTTTTTTGCAAGGTGTATCGTTTTGCGCTGTTAGGATCTTGTCCCAGTTGATTTATATATGATTTTATGATTTATGTGTACTTTCTCCTCCGCTCCAGCAGTGGCGCTGTTCTCCTCCGGGGTCCCTGGAAATTTTTTGGTTAGAGCATCCGTTTGAAATTTTCCACAGCTTCTTCGACTTTCTGCAACTCTGTCTCACTCTGCTTCATCTGAAAATACAAACAAAGTAAAACCAATGCATGCAAATATAAAACGTGGTTTTTATCTCAATGACGACGGACAACTGTATTTTTAGTTAGACCCCATTTTGTCAACTTTTTGTTTTGCGTAGTTACAAGTGGTTTAGGCATACCTGTGCATGATATTGTTATAAAATAATGATGATGGATGACATCATATAAGAATCCTTTTTTCTTTTAATTTCCCACTACAAGTAACGAGCAATACCAAGGGGTCGCACGTGTCATTATAATCATGACGGATACTTGCATGGTCCGAGTACTCGGAACTACCCTAACATCAGATATCCTGTTCATGGGGAGGAGAAGAAAAAAAATTAAAAAAAAACCCTGTCTGCTGAAATCGTGAGAAACTATAGCGTGCAGGTCTCTTGCACGCGACTCGCATAACTTTGTGAGAACTGTGAAGCCACAAAAAAACACAGTTCAGTTGTCTAAAACCAAAGAGCTTTCAACAGCAAGAGATGAAAAACCGACAACAGACAGACCTAGGATATGAATATAATTAACATCCAACTGTGTGCACTGTTACTTGAATACTTAATAGCTTTTATACACTTTGAGAGAGAGCGAGAGAGAAAAGGATACAGAAAAAACTAAAAATAGAACAAAACAGAATGAAAGAAAAAAAAGTGTGCAAGAGAAAGAAAGCTAAGTCACTGTGAGAGTCTCTGTCGGTCCCATACTCGAAGCCTCACCTTCTCGGCGTCGCCCTCTTGCACTTTCTGAGGTACTTTGTCCCTGTAGTCTGCCTTCCCCATCCTCTCTGCCAGCTTCTCCAGCTGCTTCTGCAGCTCCCCTCTCTTAACACTCAGCTTCGAAATCTCCTTCTCTGCATCGATCAGACCCTGAAACACACACAAAGGTTTTCAACCAACCTACAACATAATTGCACTAAATCCTACATAATAATTTACATAATAACTTCATAGGTCTCCACATTTTCCTATACAAAAAACGCACACATTGTCAGTTTTATGTCTGTGCATCCCAGGACGGTATTTGGTCATTCCTGATCAGTCGTGGCATAAAATTGGATAAAAGCATTACAAAAACAGACAGTAACCTTTAGTTCCCTTTACAGAAACCATACAAATGTATTGTCAAACTTGAAACGTTTAGGAAATTAAACGTTACAGATGTCAGACTTTAGTATTTTACATGTTTGTTCAACTGAACCCAGACTTGCTGGCTTTTTCTGCGTTCATGTTTGTCGCCTCACTGGCGCCCTCTAGCCCCCTCACCTTGAGCAGCAGGTGGACAGTGCACTTGTCAGATGCTATAGCGACAGCACAGCCAGCAGGGGGCTCCCCACTCTGCAGAGTGTTGACAGTCTGGGAGGAAGACAGGGTCTGGATATAGGGGCTGTATTGCTTCACAACAGCAACAGTCTCTGCATCCAAACACTGCAGGTAACCTGGCAACAAGGGAGATAAGCATCAAGAATAATAATAATAATAATAATAATAATAATAATAATAATAATAATAATAATAATAATTTAGGAACTTGGCAACCAGTTTAGTTTGCTTCCTGTAAATGAATTTACTATTGGACAGCACTGTACAACTGTATACCTAGGCTATCTGAACTTGTCTTGTGTGTTATTGTGTCTGTGTATTATTATTATTATTATTATTATTATTATATTATTATTAATAATAATACACAGACACAATAACACACAAGACAAGTTCAGATAGCCTAGGTATACAGTTGTACAGTGCTGTCCAATAGTAAATTCATTTACAGGAAGCAAACTAAACTGGTTGCCAAGTTCCTAAATTATTATTATTATTATTATTATTATTATTATTATTATTTATTTCTTAGCAGACGCCCTTATCCAGGGCGACTTACAATTGTTACAAGATATCACATTATACATTATTTTACATACAATTACCCATTTATACAGTTGGGTTTTTACTGGAGCAATCTAGGTAAAGTACCTTGCTCAAGGGTACAACAGCAGTGTCCCCCACTGGAGATTGAACCCACAACCCTCCGGTCAAGAGTCCAGAGCCCTAACCACTACTCCACACTGCTGCCCTAAATGTGACAGGCAGTGAATCAGTAAAATAAATGTTTGCTGTATTTAAGTGATTAACAAAAATATGTATATTTGCAATATTCTTTTATTTTATTTTTATGGGGGTCTACATTTTACATGGTACGTTTCACGGAAATCTTGAAATCCATAAAAAGAAAAATCGGGCAGGAATTTCCTGCGACTGTCTGGTACTCACAGTCAGCCTTGGTTTTGGTGAGGTTGTAATCGGCTCGCAGGGATCGGATGGTTCTGATGATGGTCATGATGAACTCCATATTCCTGTCCGTCTCCTCACTCCTCCAGCAGAACTGAAAACGCAAACAGGACTTTTCAATTAAAGAGAGAAAGCGTCCCTGTAAACGTCCGCTCAAAAAATAATGAAAGACTAATTTTCTTAAATGCCATCTTCAAATGTCATGTTTTTTTTTTTATTTTGTACCCTGTTATGGTCTTTTCAATTATTCCCAGTGGTTATGAGGTCTGTTGCTCCCATGTTGACTTCTCATTTCTCTCAAAATCTGCCTTTACCTGGCTTTAAGCTTGTCTGGACAATCCTTAATGACAGGACTGAACAGCCTTTCTCATTTCAAATCATTTTTTAATTTTTTTTTTATAAACAGTTAGACCCACCAACTCTACATATTTAAATACAGAGAGAGTAGAGGAAGGTCTGATGAAGATGAAGGGTTACACTGTCACATGATTTGAATTGACCGAGTAAGGTTGTCGTCCCAGATACTTCAGTCAAGCACAAGGTAGATTTTGACAAACTAAATACTGGAGCAACAGAACCCAGAACCGCTCAAAAGATTGAACCACCACAACGTAGTAAGGAAAACGTGAAAAAGAGACCTCTGAACACCTTCTCTGTACCCTCCCCCCTCTTTGTCTTTCCTTCCCTCCCTGTGTTTACCTCTGAGGCCTCTGGATACGGTGTAACACAGATGCTGGGCGGGGCTTGCGCTGATCGCCGTGGTAACCGCTGGAAGAGCTCCTCACTCACGAATGGCATCAATGGGCTGAGGAGGCGGAGCCCGGCGTCCAGGCAGGTGTACAAAGTGTTCCTGGAGACGCTCATGGCAGCAACATCACTTCCTGCAAACACTGGCTTCAAGCACTCCTGCAGAGGTCAAAAAGGTCATGGGAGGTTTTGGAACAGAGAAGAGACTCCAGTTTCAAGTCAATCCTTTTCACATGTTCTAAAATAATTGTATTAACAAACCTGGTACAAATTAGTGAATTATCCAAACCAAACACCCAGCAAAATCCAATAACCTAACCCTCAATCTTGCACAGGCACTGAATCCATTAGACAGACCGTATTTACCAGGTAGACGTCACAGAGCTCGTACAGCCAGAAGCTGTAGATGGCAGTGGTGATTGCTGGGAAGTCGTAGCTCCTGAAGCCAGAGTCGCACAGCTGCACCGCGAGAGAGAGGCGAGACAGGATCCAGCGATCAGCAAGACTCTCACTGCCACACAGCTAGAGCACAAACAACAAGACACAGGGTCACTGACACACACCAGGGATGCTACAGTACAAGGACAGGCAAATAACACTGAAGAGAATGGAAGTTAGGAAATCCTCTGGTCTGTCCCGTATCTGAAGTATACGCTCCTAGGGTACTGTACTTATTACATGAATGAGGATAGCTGAATAATCCAGAAGCCCCCGAAGACGATGTGAGATATTTCTGTTTATCAAGTTTAAAAGAAAGCATGTTTAAACCTCGATTAAAAGCAGCTGAATTGGGAGAATTGCTTTTCTTTGATCACGCTCCGCATCTGCTTAGCAGCGCAGCGTAGTGTAGTTCGGAAAAGCGCAAATCACTCGCTTGTTCTGTCTTTAGATTTGAAGGAATGCAATATGGATTCCAAAATGAGATCCGGTATAAAAATAAATAATAGATCACACAGCTTTGAAAATGTTATTCACGGCTACCTCTCTTGTTGTATAAGCATATTTCGGATCCTGTCGAACATTTTTTTATTTAGAATGCCCAGTTATTTTTCCCCTCATCACAGCAATTCCACACACAGCTCAGCTCCGAAGGCTCAGTGGGTGTCCTCCGATCCCACGACTGTGCCAGTTTCCTCTCTTATACCCAGGAACTCGAGAGTGGATGCCAGCAAGCTGTCGGCCTCTGGAGGATAAACGCCAGCCCTGCAGGTGTCTGCCCGAGCTCACTTGGCTCCTGGCCGGTAGGGTCCGCTGCAGTGCGATGATGAGAAACAGTCCCTGCCGGTTTTGCCTCCCTAATCCACGGGAGCGCCAGAGCCAATGCGACGCTCCCTTCGGAATCGCCAGCGAAGACCGACAACTTTGCACAGCCAGGATGTGAACCTGCACTGCACGACTCACCCTACACACCACGCGGCCGTGCTTTGACCAGGCGAGTCATTTGGGGACCCCTTAAGCGACAAATGACGGAAAAGCAGAAGGTTCTGATTGAATTCCCAAAGAACAGGACGGTGGGTGCCTGTACAACAAGTGCATTAAATCAACATGATCATCAAGAACGACCCCCAGCGGGGAACAACGCAACGACTGAATGAATGCAAACCTCTAGAAAATGTAAAAGCATACAATTAAAACTGTGAAACATGTAGTAGCGCTACGTTCTTTAACATACAGACCAAAGGGATGACCGGAATTACCTGAGCCTTGGCCACAGGTTTAAAGTCTTCTCCGAGAACTCGGATTGCAAACTTGGTTGCGTTCCACAGCTTGTTGCAGAAGTGTCTGTAGCCCAGAATCCGGTTCACATCCAGGTTAATGTCACGACCTGAAGCAAAGACGAGTGAAGCAAACCATAGTACAGTTTGATTATTCAGATTGAGCGCTCCACAGAAATCAGGTGAGGGTCATTGGAGTTGACTGGGCTGATTTACCATTTCAATTGAAACAAGTGAAGATACAGCTGCCTGTGATGATTGCTGTTTTAGATTCTGGAGAATATCAGTCCACACAAATCCAAGCAGCTGTTTCTTAACTTGTTTCACTTGCAATGATAAAATTAGCCCGATCAACGCCACTGCCCCTCCCCTGCAGAGACCTTGTTCCGAATAAAAAGCGGTCTGTGCAGCTCTGCCCATTACCAAATCGAAGGTGAGAAACGTTTTTGTGTTGGAATGCGTGTTGTTTAATGCAATGTAATTTATGCATTTCTTTGGTAACGTCTTGATAAAGTTCTGTTGACTCATTTGCCCTGGCCCTCATTTACATGGCGAGGTGGACTGCGTTACCTTGGCTGGTGTAAGCACAGAGGGCAAATCTCAAGGCATCAGTGCCACACTCCGGGATGCCATTGGGGTAGTCCGATTTCTGCGAGAAAGGAATAAAAAAATAAATAAAAACCAGCAATCAAACAAGACAGGAGGGCTGTGCATTGAGGTATACAGTGGCGTTATTTACCTGGCCTTCTTTAGCTTTTTCAATTTCCACTGGGTCAAGATTACTGTCAACAAGCTGAGCGTGAAGGCCCTATGAAAAAAAATATATATTATGAATATAGTATTAGTAGTTCTGCTTGATAATTGAGTGTGGTGAATATAGACCAAGGCATTGCAAAGAAGAGTTTCATGAAAAGACATAGATGTCATTATATAAGCAAATGAGGTCAGATTTCTGACAAGTATGTGGAATACCTTAGTGTGTATAGAGAGAGACACTTTTGTATATCCCCAATCTATATCCTTCCAATAACGTATTCTTAATAATATTAATATCAAGTTTCATCACAACTTAATAAGACCTTTTCCAGAGTAATGGAAACATGTTACTGTGACACACAGATGGACAAACGCACGGACAGACAGACACCACCAGAATTGAATACCGTGAATAATGGCAATACCAAGTATAACTGCAACTGGAGAAGAGGTTTAAGACATAAGCAAAAATGTAGCGTGACAAATGTATGTACAGACGCGGAAATAAAAGCCTCGGTCAGCACTTAACCAGTGACAATGTTGTGATAAGAGGTGAGAGAACAGGTTTCAAGACTTTGGTGAGCACGGATTTAAGGACCACACTACCTCAATGGAAATACCAGTGATGACGTCCAGAGGGTCAATGACATTGCCCAGAGATTTACTCATCTTTCTGCCGTGAGCATCCCGGACAACTGCATGGAGATACACCTGAAACACACAGGAGAAACGAATCCTCAATCACTACTGGAGCAGAACAATACACCTGAAACACACAGGAGAAACAAATCTCAATCACTACTAGAGCAGAACAATACACCTGAAACACACAGGAGAAACGAATCCTCAATCACTACTAGAGCAGAACAATACACCTGAAACACACAGGAGAAACGAATCCCCAATCACTACTAGAGCAGAACAATACACCTGAAACACACAGGAGAAACGAATCCCCAATCACTACTGGAGCAGAACAATACACCTGAAACACACAGGAGAAACGAATCCTCAATTACTACTGGAGCAGAACAATACACCTGAAACACACTGGAGAAACAAATCCTCAATCACTACTGGAGCAGAACAATACACCTGAAACACACAGGAGAAACGAATCCTCAATCACTACTGGAGCAGAACAATACACCTGAAACACACTGGAGAAACAAATCCTCAATCACTACTGGAGCAGAACAATACACCTGAAACACACAGGAGAAACGAATCCTCAATCACTACTAGAGCAGAACAATACACCTGAAACACACAGGAGAAATGAATCCTCAATCACTACTGGAGCAGAACAATACACCTGAAACACACAGGAGAAACGAATCCCCAATCACTACTGGAGCAGAACAATACACCTGAAACACACAGGAGAAACGAATCCTCAATTACTACTGGAGCAGAACAATACACCTGAAACACACTGGAGAAACAAATCCTCAATCACTACTGGAGCAGAACAATACACCTGAAACACACAGGAGAAACGAATCCTCAATCACTACTGGAGCAGAACAATACACCTGAAACACACAGGAGAAACGAATCCCCAATCACTACTAGAGCAGAACAATACACCTGAAACACACAGGAGAAACGAATCCCCAATCACTACTGGAGCAGAACAATACACCTGAAACACACAGGAGAAACGAATCCCCAATCACTACTGGAGCAGAACAATACACCTGAAACACACAGGAGAAACGAATCCTCAATCACTACTGGAGCAGAACAATACACCTGAAACACACAGGAGAAATTAATCCCCAATCACTACTGGAGCAGAACAATACACCTGAAACACACAGGAGAAACGAATCCTCAAATCACTACTGGAGCAGAACAATACACCTGAAACACACAGGAGAAACGAATCCCCAATCACTACTGGAGCAGAACAATACACCTGAAACACACAGGAGAAACGAATCCTCAATCACTACTGGAGCAGAACAATACACCTGAAACACACAGGAGAAATTAATCCCCAATCACTACTGGAGCAGAACAGCAACATCCAAAAAATAATAATCAGCGTCATAAAAAGTAGATCACCATCACCTACATAGCAACAGAACTGTTCAAAAGCAAAAGGAAAGGAAACGGTGTAAACAATTATTGACATTGAAAGCTACTTCCCTTGGTTCTAACCAAGTTATCACAATTTGGGGGGAAAAAAAGAAATATGTAGTTGTGTCATAGGACACAGCCCCCCTTGGTCATCTTGTGTCTCACCTCTTTGAAGGGTAGTTTACCGGTCAGTCTCAAACCCAACATTACCATCCTGGCCACCCAGAAAAACAGGATGTCATGCCCAGTCTCCAGCAGCGTCCCGGGATAGAACACACGCAGGTCCTGGGTCTGGAAAAACACAACACACATGAGAGACAACCGACACACACACACACACACACACACACACACACACACACACACACACACACACACACACACACACACACACACTCACAGAGGAACATCATACACAGCACACATGAGAGAATGACACACACACAGGAATATCTCCAAATCGGTCAACACTTTTTTCATTTTATTTTTATGAAATTTTAAAACACAGTTTGTGTGTGAACTCTATGGAGTTCGAGAAGTTGCCCTGCCAAGAAAAGACATCTACGCATTATAAAATAGATATACGGATATGAAAGTTAACGTGGTACAAGTATGCACTCAGTCACTGAAAGGGATATATGAGAGACAGACGAGAGTAGTGGAGTTTAAACGTGTCTGCAAATCACTTTAGTTCAACTCTGCTAAACATGTATACCACACTTTATTCATTCGGTATGTTTTTATCATTTGCTTTGTTGTCACTTGAATTGTACATTGAAGTATTGCTTGCTGAACGTGGAGCACTTTTCAATTTTCTCTATGCAGTTTTTTTTTTTTTAAATCATGCTGGTCCCTGCGACAGAGCAGGAGAAAAGAAAGACAAACCCGTTTCTCTTACCTGATTGGGCCAGCCGAAGATGGAGAAAGGGAAGATTCCTGAAGAGAACCAGGTGTCCAGCACATCCTCGTCTGAAAGGAACGCAAGGGGTTAAACTGCGTTCCCATTGAGGGTCCAGGACTCTCAACTAAACAAAAAAACTGAGGGTCCCAGAGGACATTTTGGAGGTCCCGGTGAAAACAGTGGGAGTCCCAATAAAAGTAAGCCTCAAAGTTATGGTACACAAATCTGTTTATTCATTTATTAAGTATTAACAATAACAGAAATCGACACTAAAAGCCACAAAAACGGAACGTCTACTGTGTCTAAATGAACAGGGGAAAAAAAAGCCTTTGGAATAGAATCCACAAATACAAAATCCATAAAGATCAGACGGACAGACGTGCGTCCAGGGGACCCCGAGAGTCCCGACAAACCATTCGTGCGTAAAGGACACAGGTATCTCACCTTTACTAAAAAAAAAACATCTAATATATACTTCTGAAAGTATCGATTGCTGCAATATTGTGTTAGGAAGCTGGCACACTCACACACACACACACACGCATTCATACTTACCCTGTCTTAGTGAGATCTTCTCAGCTGGGACTCCAAACACTTTCGCTGCCTTCTCCAGAGCCTCTTCCTTGCTGCGGCCGCTAATCCAGTACTTTCCATCTGTGTCCTGAGAAAATAATTTAGTCTAAGGCTGCTTATATTGTGTAGGAGAAGTAACAGAAGTTATAAGCCTCATCCGCTTGCACATGAAATAAACTTGCTAAACAATGCCCTAGCCTAGTTCCGATTTGAGGGGCTAGGTGGCACAGATAAGAGTCTCCTAATTCAGTAGCCTCGTCTCTCTTTCACCTCTGGAGGCCTGGGTTCCAGTTGTGCAGCTCAAGTGAAATGAGTCTGGTCAGTGGTTTCACACTAGCCACTCAACACACAGTGGACATTGGTGTAATCCAGAACAGAGCCACGATTGCCAGGGTCTGCTTGTATATAGAGACAGAAGGGTACAGGACTGAATGGCAGTCGTGTCGTATCCAAGTGAAACCAATGCCACAGTCCCGCGCCTTTCCTGGATTCAATGCTTACCTCCCCAGGAGGAACAGAGGGATCGTTGACAGTCACAAAGTATGCTGGGATGCGATGACCCCACCACAGTTGTCTGGAGATACACCAATCCCTGTGGAGGCAGAACCAATCATTGTTATCAAAACCAGGCAAGGGTTATTTGTTTGACATGATTTTTTTCCACTTTTAAATTCTGAATTTCCGTAACATAAATAGAGAATGATGAACAACACACAACATTTTAATAAAAAACATGTTTTAGCAGGATTATTAGAATTGAAATCTGAAAGAAAATGAACTCGGGGATTCATTTCCCCAAACTGGTTTGCTATTTGGATGGGAATCCAGTTGGCCTCTTGCTCATCAGACAGTCTCAGTTCTTACCTGATGTTGTCCATCCAGTTGAACCAGGTCTTGAGGTGTGTCTCTGGGATGATCTTGAGCTCTCCTGACCTCACTGCCTCGGCTGCTTGCCTGCCCATCTCCTCACAGCTCACGTACCACTGGGGCTTGAGCAGGGGCTCCACCACGTCCTTGGAGCGGCTGCAGACAGGAACCACCATTGGGTTATCCTTCACCTCCTTGAACTGCCCCCGCTGCTTCAGGGCCTCCAGCACAGCCTTGCGGGCGTCAAACCTCTTCATCCCCTGAGAGAGGGGCAGGGGGAAAGCGAAAAAGCACTTTACATGAGGATAAACCAGCGCACGCACATACAGAGGGTCCTTGTTATCACTGAATAATCACACAGAACCTAAATGGTTACAAATATGTGAACAAAAATCAAGAGTTTAACAGATGACAGCCGAATGGAAGCCAAAAAGCCTATAGGAGGTGCTGGCGAGTTTATTACATGAGAGTAACTGTTATTTATTTCATGCTATTATAAAATGAGATAGTAGAGGTGGGGGGCAACCAAGACTTTGATTTAATACATGAGCCTTCAGTGCTTTTCCTCCTCCAGGTCACGTGAATTCCCTATTGGCCCGGTGTTGATGACTGAAGTTTAATGCTGGCTTCAGGGATCAGTCTATTTGCGGCTTCCCTGGCATATCAGCACAAACATTGGCCTTACCATGGCAACCGTCAGGAATGGGCTTGATGGGGCACTTCGAAATATTGAATTCAGACTTTTTCATATGAACTGGCCAAGTGCTTTACATATTGCTTTTAAAAGCCCAGTTCCAGCACTTCAAATTCCTCCAGTTATGCCGTCTCTATGGCTACCAGTTGAGTCATCCCTCGTTGATTTTCTAAAATGCAGCCACTGCCATTTTTACTGCAGGCATATCTGAATGATACTCGGACGCATCAGTTTCATTTGCATTTGTCAGATCAGATACCGGAATAAGACATTATCGGATTGTTCTGGCGTTTTAGAGACATCGCTGGGGGTCAAAGGACAGTGATAACACATCATCAGAATGACGATAAGCAAGATGAATTTGAATTTATGGAAACTTCAGAACTACTCAAAATGAAGTTAAAATGTGATTTGAAGTTGCTTGCTCTTAAAATGGAACAAGCAACTCTATATACTTTCGTGTTTAGACACGTTATACAGACCCCACAAACAAAGTGACACACTGATATACATAATGAAATGGTTACAGAGACAGGCTCAGACACAGTACCAGGAATGGAGGGGGCACGTTGATCAGGAAGCCGTTCTCATCTATTATGTTGATGAACTCCAGATCATGCCTCTGTCCCACCTCCCAGTCATTGTGATCATGAGCAGGGGTGATCTTCACAGCACCTGAGAGCGAGAGCGAGAGAGAGAGAACGAGAGAGAGAGCAAGAGCGAGAGAGAGAGAACGAGAGAGAGAGCAAGAGCGAGCGAGAGAGCGAGCGAGCGAGTGAACGAGAGAGAACGAGAGAGCGAGAGAGAACGAGAGAGAGAGCAAGCGAGAGAGAGAGCGAGCGAGCGAGCAAGAGCGAGAGCGAGACCGAGAGAAAGAGAGAGAGCGAGAGAACGAGAGAGTGAACGAGAGAGAGCGAGAGCAAGAGAGAACGAGAGACAGCGAGAGAGACAGCGAGAGAGAGAGCGAGAGAGAGAGCGCACGAGAGAGAGAGAGCGCGAGAGAGAGAGAGCACGAGAGAGAGAGAGCACGAGAGAGAGCGCACATGGGGGGAAAAAAATTAATAAACGAACCAAATTCTGTGGAGGCAGTTCTGTGGTTGACGATAGATCGTAAATGGGGAACATTGGGGGTGCCATTACACCGTTGGCTATTTTTTGAAGAAAAGATTTTTAGGGGGCATGAGCGGGCTGGACTGGCAATAAAACCCAACAATCAGAACAACAACAACAACCTCTAGAATCCAGTCCACAGTGCAGCTGCCTTCTCCAGCTTTCATCTCACCTGTCCCAAAGTTGACATCCACAAACTCATCAAACACAACAGGCAATTTGCGATCGCAGAATGGGTGAACGACTGTCTTCCCCTTGAGGTGCTGTGGAAAGAGCGATGGAAATAACAAGAATATGAATATAAAAATATGTTTAAACAAGTAGAGAAGTGCTCTGTTTTATGGGGTGGTGTATTCTAAGACAATGATGATGATGATGATGATGATGATGATGGATGAATTACTGATATAAAAATTGCCTAGATATATTTAAACATGTAAGACAGAGAAAGATGAACAACCATAGACCTCAAGATTCTGATACTCTCAAACACATGCTAACCACATTACATCACAACTGTATGAGTGGTTCACAATGTTGCGAAGGTCTGGTGACATTATGGGGTACCTACCTGATATCGGGCGTCCTGTGGGTGGACAGCAACGGCTGTGTCTCCCAGCATAGTCTCAATACGAGTGGTGGCGACAATCACCTCCTCATCTGAAATACACAAGAGCACAGACAGGAGTTACACATGGAACAGCGCCCCTACTGGCGGGGAGGACTGCAGGCATTTAAAATTAATACTGGGAGATGTAGCTTGTTGCCTCTCACCAGAGCCCTCAATCTTGTATGCGAAGGAGACGAGAACCCCGAATTCCACCTTGTCTTTGTATCCTGGGACAGGGAGGAGGGTGCGACCTGTCAGCTCCTTCTTATCTACCTAGAGAGAGAGGAGCGAGAGAGAGAGAGAGAGAGAGAGAGAGAGAGAGAGAGAGAATACACGTGTGTGAAGGAAAGAAAATCTAGGAACCAACTCAAGAAATAAAGTAATATACATTTATTTAAAATGTTTAAATAAACCATTAGAAAGAGAGAAAGAAAGGGGTGAACTATGCATCATCAACAACTGCTGCTGTTTTACGTCTCATCCGAAGGACGGAGCACAAGGAGGTTAAGTGACTTGCTCAGGGTCACACACAGTGAGTCAGTGGCTGAGCTGGGACTTGAACCAGAAACCTTCTGGTATCAAGCCCTTTTCTTTAACCACTGGACCACCAAGCCCCCTATATAAGTTTAAGCTTGGCCACCCCTACATCGCCATCCTTACCTCGATATCGGAGATTGCAGAGTTGAGAGAGCAAGACCAGTTCACCAGACGCTTGCTCCGATAGATCACCCCTTCCTCGTGCAATTGAACAAACGCTTCCTGCACGGCGTAGGACAATTTCTAGAGAGAGAATAGGGTGGTTGGTGTTAGACGCGGGTCCAAATATGAGAAAGTAGTGCCTTCATCTGTTTCATTGAGGTCAAGCTAAATAACTCAAGTAGATAAACGAGACGAGTTTTTTGGCCAATGCCACCATGCAAGTATCTTACCAACCTGTGACTCAATCCACTGAACTGGTCCACTAGATATTTACAATGCTTAGTTTTCTCATACGATACATTAAACTAACGAACCATTCTTAGCATTTTACCTTAGAGATAGAGAAGTTAGAGGTTGGACAAAAAAAAAGACCCGTCATAACACTGTCAACCGACTGTACTTACAGTATCCATGGTAAAACATGCTCGGTCCCAGTCTAGAGAGGATCCCAGTTTTTTTAACTGGTGGTAAATCCGATCTCCTTTCCTGCAAAACACAAAAAACATCTTTATGTGTGTCTGTGTGTGTCGTTTGTGTTTGTGTTCACAGTCGTAGTCAATGCACTTTTTGCTGTCGTCTTCATCAGCATTTTCAGCCCTCCTTAAAGAAACAGTTTTCATTGCACCAAGAGGACTACTGACTGAATCAGACAGTTGTGCAGGAGATGGGAGTCATGTGACTCAGCTTGCCTATTATGCGAGTTTGGACTTGACTACACCACTGCTGCCTATAAAAAATAGTACCGGAATGGCATTCTGGCACATTCCAGCTTAACTACACCACTGATCAAAAATGAAAATACAAACATTTAAACTGCAGCCCCACTTACTGGTTCTTCCACTTCCACACCTCCTTTATGAAGGCGTCTCTGCCCAGGTCGTGTCTGTTTTTCTTCTGCTCTCTCCAAAGCTTCTTCTCCACCACTACCTGCGTGGCAATGCCAGCGTGGTCACAGCCAGGGTTCCATAAGGTGGTTTCTCCCCGCATTCGGTGCCTGGCAACAGATCAACCCAAACACCCAAGTTAGTGCAATCACAACAGTGGATATCCACCATAGCAAGCCTGCCATTACTTTGGAAAAGTGGCTCCTAAAAATCAGGAGTGAGTGAGTGAGCAACTGTCATATCTGTCCCCTCTGCAGCCGAGTTAGTAGATGAAAAATCTCACAGTTCCCAGGGGGCAGAAATTACAGTTGCACACCCAAGGTGGTCCTTTTTTAAACCAGTTTCAGAAGCAGACCAGAGCTTGAAAAGGATATTCCCGGTGTGGTAGTTATAAAGTGTGGCAAATAAGATACTACTAAAATACAACATTACGTATTTACCAGCGAGTCAGCGAATCCTGGATGGCGTTTGTGAGGGCGTGGCCAAGGTGAAGAGATCCGGTCACGTTGGGTGGAGGGATACACATCATAAACACACCCTTGGGGTTTGGCTCAGAAAGATCCTTCCGCTAGACAAAATAGAAACGTCGATAAAATAACTGTCAACCTTTTTATTTTTCCCTGAAATAATCTATTTTTTTAAAAAGAAGAATGCCGTATCAGGTTGAATTGTTTTATAAAATGGATATATGAAAAAGATCTGTATCACTACAATATTCAGAAACTAGAACAAATGTGGCACTGAAATGATTATCATACCAGATATCATGTTTTAAAATCAAAATACATGCTATGAAGTTTGCCACAACACATATTTCTATCAAAACTGCACATATGAGACCTAAGTAGCTACAGAAGTTACAAAACAGGTACGATGTATGGAATCATTGGGTTAGATTCAAACACTTTAAAATCTTGTACCTATGCATCTGATTGAAGCCTGGTGATATACTAACCCCGTACTCTGGTTTGAAGAAGCTTTGTTTCTCCCACCAGGGGTACCAAGCTGCCTCTACATACTGGGGACTGTAGGAGTCTGGCATTGCACACTGCACATCTACAGAGACAGAGAGACAGACAGAGTCAGTCAACTACAGTTATCAAGACTCCTCAAAGCACAGAAACTGCCCTTATCAAAACACAGGTCCATACAGTCCAAAAAACCTCAATTGCAATAAAAAGACAAACACAATAACAGTAAAATGCATGGATCTAAACAGTTGGAAAGGCAAAACTATAACAACGAGTCTTCATTTCTAAGGTCTGAATAGAGTTTGTTTTGGAATGGGGTTCTGGAGTTAAAGCGCAGTTTGAAAAGGCATGCGCTCCCTTGGTAGAGAGTCTAACCCTCTGCGCTCTGACAATGTGCCAATTATGAACAGATAATAAGCTGCATCCTGGTACCTTTTGCGATAGGTCACATGGTCTGACTGCAGTTAGATAGAGGGAATCTGACCTAGAACTAGGTACTAGGAAGAACCAGCAACTTCATGCAGATCTCCCATCCAGACACTGATCAGGCCCAGCCTTGCTTAGCTTCTGAGATCCGACAGTAGGAAGTTCAGCCAGGCCACTTTCTCATCAGATCACCACACACAGAAACCCCACACTCCCCCACCCAAAGCCCTCACCTTTCTTCTCTCCAGCCGGAGTTGGGAGGTCATAGGTTATGACCCCTAGTTCCTTTTTTTCTTTTTTCTCAGGTTTAGCTTTTTTCTAAAAAAAAAAATGTTCAAATGTTTCCACAAATCCTTAACAGCGACTGGTTAATTTCTCATATGTGATTTATAATTTATAAACCGTAAACTTCATTCAAACAAAGCATTTTTTATGCAGGTAGGTAAATAAAGGATACAAATGACGAATCTTGAGGTGCTCTAATACATTTGCATGTGTACGACTGCCTCTACTAGATCCCCTTCAATAGGGTATTTTCATCTCCAGAGGGGAAATAATACTTTAAAACAGACATGGACTGCACGTTCCACCCCCTTGGGTTAAAGAAAGTTATCTCCAGTGAACATAATTGCCCACTGTCTTTTCCCGTGGGGCAACAGTCTTCCACTGTAAGCCTCAAGTGCAGCCAGTATTCATATAATATCTACACATATTCCTTTCAATTACAAACACAATGTGCATGGTGGGGCTCTCAATGGGGCTGTGTCGTACCTCAGTCTGGGATTGCTGTTTCTTTTGCTCCATCTCTTTCTTCTGTTGAAACTTCTCCATCTTCTCCCTCTTCTTGGCTTCTTTCTTCAGCTGGGCTTCGGTTTTCGGTTGTGGAGCGGAGGCCTCCTGCCCTGGGACTGATGGAAAGAGACGTTTCAATGTGAAGTAGGCATCTCAAATGGTTAGCCATCAGCAGCTGGAGTAGTGCAGCTGGATTAATATCAAGTATATCAGTAACATACATCCCTAGTCATGTACATCTTAAAATGAGTAGATATCAGTATACATGTGGATGACTGTGTCAGCTATCAACAGCATGTACAGAAGAGTACAGGACACACAATGGCAACGAACAGGTATGAAGGACCTAGATGTTATTACATAAGCAAACATGATAGTGTCATGGTACAGTATATTAAAATAACTGATTTACAGTATGTGGAATAACTTCTTGTGTTCTCAAGGTACATGTTGAAAAGTAACGGTGCAGGGATGGAAATAAGACTCCTATAGCATAGCAGTTTCACCCATTCCAGGTTTTACTGGGAGCTTGATTAGTGAACAGGTAACAAGCTCAGGTGTGTCTTAACACATAGTAAAACCAGGATCAAACTGCTATGCAATGGGAGTCTTACTTCTATACCTGCTGTGACATCAGACAGAGAGAGAGATAAATCCATATATCCTCACTGTCTGGCAATCCATCAGTTTCCATCGTATTTGGAGAAGCAGTTTTCCGGATATATGGAAAATTGGAAAATGTGACGTCCTGTTTTTCACTGTTCAGATCTGTTTCATTAAAGCCCTTAAAATCATGTTCATTAAAATCATGTTCAGTTTTATACTACAGAACTCTATAGGAAACTCTCATGGCGCCTGTCTGAAGCCAGTGTTGTTATATCTCGCTCTTCAACACAACAGAATTCAATCACGGCTCCAGGTGTAGTCAACACCTACCTTTGGGTACCTGTTCTCCAGATTGCAGGCTGCTGGTTTTTGGATTTACCTGCCCTGCCTTCTCACACAGCTTCACGTCTCCCAGCACCTTCTTGAACTGCGGCTGATTGACACACGTCACAAACCAGCGTGACACATTGACAAAGGGCTTCCGAACAGCAGGCTCCAACACCTGACAGACAGACAGACCCACAGACTCAGAACACGTTGTAGCCTACTAAAGTCGGCAATTGAATTAGACAACGACGAATTTGCTGATTTTGACTATTTTCCGAGATTTGAACGACTGGAATTGGATATTTTAGAAACATAATCGTGGTTTGTGATTGTTCAACTGTTCAGCGACTTCAATTGAAGTCATTTGTTGCCACTGTGAGAAGCACCTTTTAACAGAATACAGCTAATTGCAATTTAATAATAATTTCTTGGAAAAAAAAAATTAAAAAAAAATAAGAACGTGGAAATATACAGGTTCATTTCTGCAAATGGTATCATGTCCTTTTTACATTTTAAAACAAGTAGTTAGTTATTAATGTAAAAATAGAGAAAGCACCATATCCTCTGCCTCATGAGAAATAAATGTGCCTGAAACTTCAAGGACAGCTGCCCAATAGCCAATCGGATATATGCCAAACTAACGTGCCACACAGAGACAGATTCAATTCTGGACAATAATAATTGACTCTAGTTACTCACGTATTTGAAAGGCAGGAGCAGGGAGCAGGCCACTGTGATGTCAGCCAAGGTCAAAATCTCCCCAACCAAGAAAGTCCTGAGTTTGAGGAAAGAGTCCAGCATAGTCAAAACCTTCTTCAGCTCTGTCTGAGCACGCTCCGTAACCTGGTCAAACAAACGCATGTCTTAGCCAAGACCACAGGAACTTTAAAGCTTAGAAAGCCACCTTTAACCTCTTAAAAGCACGAGCAATACATTACATTATTTTTTACAAATTACTTTTACATATAATTACCCATTTATACAGTTGGGTTTTTACTGGAGCAATCTATATATATATATATATATATATATATATATATATATACACACACACACTTAACCTTCTATAATGGTTGCATCTTCCATCAATTAAGTACATTATTTCAATGATTCTGCATGAACAGCTCCTAACAGTCAACCTGCAGACTCACAGGTGAGAATTTTTCAAGTGTGATCGGTTCAGAGCAGATTTAGCAGGAGGGGCTGGCTGTTCAAACTCCTGACACCTGCTGATTTCAATAACGCATCGAAACAAGGGGAGTTCTGAAAGCCTGGACTGGGTGCAGGACTAGTGGGGGTTTCTAACCCTCTCTTACCTGTTTGTTGGGATCAAGCATTCCCAGTAGAGGGAAGGTCCAGGCACAAGCAGCCGGAGTGACCTCATTCTCCGCAAAACTGACCCACTGCCTGACCAGAGCGGAGTCCCGCTGCCCACTGCCGGCCATCTTCTCCGGACACAGGAAGTAGCCCACGGACGCCACGCCCGCTAGGACCAGACCCCCATCTGTCACCAGAGAGGGAAGGGGCGTGGCCGGCGAGGTTCCGCCCCCTGTCTGGACCCGGGGTCTGGATGAAGGGGGCGTGAACTCAGCAGCTATGAGGGCGGTCTGGCTGCGGAAGTCATCCGCGTGAGGAGAGACGTAGAGTGTGGACATCCTGGAGAACTGAACGGAAAATAAAAAAGGGAAAGGACTCTGGGAAGACAGACACAAGAGGAGTTATTTAACATCAAATGGCCTGAAATGCATCTGTCTGACTTGCGGTGTTTGAAATATAACTATCTAAAATGTTAAATATTATTTCTATATAGGGTTAGAATGGCGCACTATTTGCGGGGAAACGTTTTTGTATTCTACCTGATGCATTTGGAGGCAGGAACTCAGGAAATCAATTTTGTAAAGTATAAAAACAATGTTTGTTTTTTTTTCGATGCTAGCCAAATCTGCATTTAGTAAGCAAGGAAAATATATCAGACCTTATTATACAACTAAAAGCAATACTAAGTACAGTATATACTATTACACACAGAATTACAGAGTGGGGCGAATATGCATCAGAAAACTAAATCCAGGTATTATTTATAGAGTTCTGTACCCCCGCATGATCCCATGCCTGTGCAGATGCAGTTTTTCAAAGCTGAACCTGGATGCGTGATATTCCTGTGCGCGAGTCCCGCTGTGCTCTCAAGCACTGCCATTGAGTTCTGCTGCAGTTTGCAAAAAATATTGAAAACAAGACCAAACTAATTCTGTAGCAAAATAAAACAGCTCGTTTAACACCACTGATTTTCTACAGAACGCTCAGCCTCCTGCGTTGCAACAATACACGCAACCCTTGATTAAAAGTAACCTGATAAAACTCTATAACATTTTAATTTTATTACATGTAAATACTGTTCAGAAGCATCAAACACGGCGATCTTGATCTATGCAGGCGTCAAATCTAAGGGGATATAGAAATCTGCGTAACACCGAGTTACAGTCCTGGTACTTTCTCAAATCAAAATGTCACAACATATAAACACAAATGCTTCTTTATTTCTGATATAATAAATTTAGCTATATACGGTAGTATGCGTTTTGTAAATATGAAACTAAATTGCGAGATTAAATTAGAGAATACGTACTGTCCGTATGTTATGATGATGTGTAATATGTCAGTTTACCAGTTTCCTAGCATTCTAATCTGATCTCTTATCGTTCCAGACAAACAGAAATGCATACCTTTCTTAAGTTGTGTGTGCAGCAGATCAACCTGTTTTCTCTGAGTTACAGATTTCCCCCGATCTGCTTTTTATTATAAAACCGGTTCAGTTTCTTTTCTGATGAAATTTACTGCAAACCGGCATCCACGTGTGGGAGGAGTTGCCTATCAGGACCCCTTGCTCAAGAACTCCACTATTCAAATGTGCCCGCACTGATGCCTGATTAAAACAAAGCGGGCTAATGCACTCGAACTAACAGTGCTAAGTTCTGTCAGTTATTTCTTATGTCTTCGATATATAAAAACATGTAGTATTATTTATTTATTGGTGATTTGTCTCACATTGTTTTTAATCCTAAAGGCGCTCGATCAGCCTTTCCAATGTTTAACTGATTAAACTACGCCCCCTGGTGTTAAGGAGGACGCAACACAAAAGTGTATTGTAGGGTCGGGTCCCGCAGGACTTGTAATGGGACATGTTGGTGTTGCATTGATCTGCTGGGGGCGGGACTTGCTTGTAAATAGTTGTATGCTGTGTTCATGTTCAGTATGTGTTGTGGGTCTGTCTGTCTGTCTGTCTGTCTGTGTAGCTGCTGCAGCCTGGTTCCAACCAGGTCTGCTCTTTCCCGCCTGATGACTCGATATAAGTTGCAACCTGCTGTTCAGTCTGCTTAGAGAGCTGAGAGAAGTAGCATCTAGCCATTTGATACCTTCTTTTTAAACAAACCAATGGCACTTTTAAACCCCAGCCTATCCCGCAGCTGGAGCAATACACGCTCATTTTAGCGCTAAAAAAAATCCTGTTGTAGTGTCTCTTTCTTCCCGCTGAACCAATAGCAAGCCGTCGCCACAGTATATAGAGTATTCACTATTCTTTATATCATGATTAATCAGTCCCTGACCACATTCCGGCGCCTCCTTAAGACTCACCTCTTCAAACAGCACCTGTAGAACTCCTCTGTTTGTATCCTGGGACACTATCAACCTTAATTTAAATGTGCTTTATTTTGCTCTTATCTGCCCCCTATCTTACTGCATTTAATCCTGTATTTCAGAATCCTGTAATCTGCCAAGTGTTTAACCTGTAGTACTTTGTATTTAATCATATCCTGATGTAACTATCACTATTTAATCATATCCTGATGTAACTATCACTATTATCTGCTGTATTATTGAATTGTGGTTTGTCACACTTGAACAAAAATTATTGTATTTCTTGCTCTTATTGTATTACTTAACACCTGAATGTATTTGTATTTGCTTGCGATTGTAAGTCGCCCTGGATAAGGGCGTCTGCTAAGAAATTAATAATAATAATAATAATAATAATAATAATAATAATAATAATAATAATAAATATACTGTATTTTGTAACCATGCATTTTCAATGAATCTCGGTATGGTATAATAGTGTAGCGTGCACGGGGGGCTGGTAGGTGACGTAATCACACACAAAGACATAAGCTCGATGTACGCTCCTTGCAAAAAGAAGCCTGCTTTCTTGTACAGCGGTATCGGCGTTGTGTTTTAGTGCGAGAGGTCCCGGGTTCGCGCCCGCCCTCCGCTTGTGTGTGGTTTGCCTCGCCCTGTGTGATGTGCCTGCCTGCGTTAACCGAGATCGCTGCAATAAGAATATATTATAAGGCAATATATCCATGTGCCATTAATTTATATATGGGGAGTATATTACAAAATATAATGAGATACATAGCAAATATAATGCCATGCATTTTGCATTATACCTTATTACAGTTTGAGAATGTAATACATATATATACTTATTTGAAGATTGATTCAGTTTGCTTTGCACGTAAAATAGCAGCACATTGAGAAACCCTGAGACTTCCTTAATGTTTTAAAAAGCAGAAGTATGTCTTTGACTGCTGGAGAACACTGGGAGGGGGTGCTGGGGAGATACAGCAGGAAGTGTGAGTAAAAGACACAGCAGAAATAGAGTGCATCCTTTTTAAAATCAAACAAAAAAGACAATAACACCAATTCACTGCACAGGACTTTAGCACATAGGAAACAAATCAAATCAAATGTTCTGCAACGCTACAGGATCTAAAATCCATTGCATACAAATCAGTTACTCTGTGGTTTCATCTTAATGTGTCGACAGTTCTATTGCTGTATTTGTATTAGGGTGATACTTCTGCTATTAACATGCTTTCCTGTTTTCTGAGAACTGATTGCAATAAGTTCTCAGAAAGATTCTAAATCTGTCTTATTGGACGTCAAACAAAGAGTAAACCACGGAATAAGCAGCAGTGCTCATAAAGGATACAATAGCAGATCACTAAACTAAACCCATTTATTTATTTCTTAGCAGACGCCCTTATCCAGGGCAACTTACAATTGTTACAAGATATCACATTATTTATACATACAATTACCCATTTATACAGTTTTTTGTTTTTTTTTACTGGAGCAATCTAGGTAAAGTACCTTGCTCAAGGGTACAGCAGCAGTGTCCCCCCACCTGGGATTGAACCCACAACCCTCTGGTCAAGAGTCCAGAGCCCTAACCACTACTCCACACTGTTGCCCTATGCTACCCATGCTGTAGACGCAGGTTACCATCTCGAGCCGTGTGTTTCAGCAGTGTGGAGTAGTGGTTAGGGCTCTGGACTCTTGACTGGAGGGTCGTGGGTTCAATCCCCGGTGGGGGACACTGCTGCTGTACCCTTGAGCAAGGTACTTTAGCTAGATTGCTCCAGTAAAAACCCAACTGTATAAATGGGTAATTATATGTAAAAAAAAAAGTGATATCTTGTAACAATTGTAAGTCACCCTGGATCAGGGTGTCTGTTAAGAAATAAATAATAATAATAAGTTTTATTCTACCGATGAGGGCTGGTGTAGCGTCAGCCCTGTCTCATTTTGAATAGCATGTATTTATTGCCGTTTTAGCCAGGCCATGTGTAAAACAGAGGAGCTGGAAGTCAGATCCTCAGTTTAGTATAAGACTCAAGGAACGTAGATCTCTGTGAACCTGCTGCCCTGGTCACAAAGCGACTTGGGTGAATACTGCTAACTTCTGACCCTGCTTAAAGGCATTGCTCCTACAGTCTGGACCTTTTATGAAAGAAAAGCCAATTCTGCAGCAAAACCCGTCGATGTAGTGAAATCCTGTTTACAGTCCTTATAAAACTCTACAACGGTAGTTTTGCAGTTTTCCCATGGTTGCACTGTGGATTTAGCATAGTTTACAGTGTGTTTGTCATGTTTCATTGTTAATATGCTTTACCATGCCTCGCTGGGCTTTACAATGCTTACGTATGTATGCTTTACCATACTTTCACTAGGTTCTATTACCCTAAGCTTTTTATAATGGAAGTTTCTTGTTAAGGTAATGTTCTATTCCCCAACAAACGCTGCCTGGCCACTTTATTGGGACATATCCTGTTTGATTTGGCCTCACCCTGGTGTGGAGCATGTTCTCCTGATAAATCCAGGGTCCCTTGATTACTCTTTAAGGTTGAACGAATGTCAGTCATGCTGCACATGTACCCTGATGGCGATGGCTACTTTCAAGCATCCACTATGGATTGTGCACAAATGGTTTGAGGCGCCTGACAGAGACAATCCTCTGATCACAATCGAGTTAAGCATGTGAGGGATGAACTTGATTGACGTATACGTCATCACAATCCTCTGTGTACCTCCCTGCATAATGACTGAATGGATTAACAGCCCTCAAAGCACCTGCACAATTGCAATGATGCATCCATGCTGAAATCAGGGCACATATTAGGTCAAGGCCCTAATAATCATGTATTGTATTGCATTAAAATAATAAAAAAAACAAACACACAAGATCTGTCTTTATACTGCACATACTTCAGTGGTTCAGTGCACACAAACATTTATTTTATTTTATTTACACAATGCGTTGGCCACCTGGTCTCGTCTTACAAAGAAACCACACAAACACATTAGAGGATCATTTTCATAACTCTATTCAAAACTCCCCGGTTTAAAGATCACTTAAGTTTAAGAAGTCCGTGCACACCACAGTGACTTGGTAAATGCTGTTGGGTTACAGGTTTGGGTTATCAGATTATCACAGGTAAATACCAATTATTTAAATACTCTGGGTGAATTCATACCTAGACATTGTCATGGTAACAGTTTCGTGCTAAAACTAACAAGCAGTCGGAGGGGATTTTTTTTTTCTTTTAACAATGTAATCCTATCTAAGATAGGGTGGGCTGATATGACGCTTTCTGCTCACCGCTGCTGTTCATATTTTGCAGACTGAAGATCATTGGAGTCTCCAGCAGAGGGTGCTATTTTATTTTGACAGCAGAGTAGACGGTAGACTCCTCCACAGACAGAGGGCGCTGTTGTCTCTTTGTCTGACCGAGGTTTATGGAGGCGTACTGAACCTCAACTTCTTCCTGCTACACAGAACAAACAATTAAACGCAAAAACAATTGCCGTAGTCAGACTCTGTATTCATCAAGAATTGTGCATTACACATCATAATAAACTACAATATTAGTAACCGTCTTTCCTCGGGGTGCTACACTAACTCTTAATATAAATGGTTTTGCCTTTTTTCTCTTAATATTCTTTGGTTCTTTAGATTATATATGTCTAAAAGACAATGCTGTAGATCAAAAGGTGCTGTTCTGGGATATAATCACTTTGTGCAACCAAGGCATGTGATCTAGGTACCAGGTACCAGGATGCAGCTGTTTAATTATATTGTTATATTCAAAATATTCGCACATCCTGAAACAACTTTAAAAAAAAGAACACAGAACTAAATGATTCTCCGCACAAAAAAAAGAGTGATGAGTAACAATATTGGTAGCACTCAGAAGGAGTAAGAAAATGGTTAGCACACCCCATGACCTCTTACACTAGCAACATTATCACTGGCCTGTCTTTAAAAAGGGTGCTAATGAGTAAGTGTATCTCATACCTGTGTAGCAGTGCCTGTCATTGCCTGACCAGTCACTACAGACACCGGGGGAGAAAAGTCACCGTTTGGAGCTGTAGACAGAACAGAAATCACAATTACAAGATCAAATGAAAAAAGCCGACAAAACCATCTGTACTTTCACTGGAGTAGCTATATCTGAATTATCCTGGAAGAGGACAGTATAATCGACTTCATTTTGGCCTGTGATACATATGTACATACATTGTCTCAATTGTCACAGCTAGCTAGAAATTGTATAGTTATATACGGTCAGTTTTTCTAAAATATAATGTTCATTAAAGTGCTAACATAATTAAAGTAAATCTTACATAATATTTAACATAACGTTTGATACAAGTCTGCCCAGATACACAGATGTTAAAATCCATTTGAATTTTGTGGGCTAAAGCTTCTGAGTCCAGTACTCTCCTTAGACACACAGACTGGCTGAATGGTAAAATCCCTTACCTGAATTATCAGTGAGCTTTTGCTCCAACCTAAAACAATATCAAAAGAAGTTAGATGATTAGTAAAGTTGATATAAGACACTGGCTATCTGTCTGTCCGTAATATTTTATTTTACCCCCAATTTGTCCCCAGTTTAAAATGTCCAATTCTTTTTTTCCCCTCACCGCAGAAATTCCCCACACAGCTCAGGAGAACTGAATGTTCAGTGGGTGTCCTCCGATCCCACGACCGAGCCAGCTTCCTCTTCTACACCCAGGAACTCGAGAGCGGATGTCAGCCAACTACCGGCCTCTGGAGGACAAAGGCCAGCCCTGCAGGTGTCCGCCCGAGCTCACTGGGTGCCTGGCCAGCAGGGTGCGCTGTCGAGCGATGAGACTTATCACAATAACCAGAGATCTTGATTTCAATCTTCACACAGAAAGCATACCTGCGAGATCTCTTCCTCCTGTACAGGTACAGCCACACTGAAGTCAGCAGCACCATCACAATAAGAACCAGTGCCACCACGATCACTGCTTTCAAAGCATCACTCAATCCACCTTTTCCGTCAGTCTCTGAGTCATCTAAAAAAAATAAGAAAATAATCATTTTAGAATCCTAATCTAAAAAAAAAAATTGAAAAAGAGTATATTGTATATTTTTTCAGATTTTCTTATTGTTTCCTTCACTTCTTGTGCAGATAATTGTAATTGTATTCATTTAGACTGTAATTGCTCTTACCCTATGCATATTCATTGATATACAGTGTATAACATAAACAGTAGACACTAATATTAATGTTATAAGTAGAAATTCTTTGTGTCACATTAAGATTAGCTATACAGTTACATTTTCTGTACTTCACTATATATGAAGGTCAGAATGTCAAAAAAGCCCATTTGGAGTCTATACAATATATATATATATATATCTATATATATATCTATATATATATATATATATATATATATATATATATATATATATATATAGATATATATATATATATATATAGATATATATATATATATATATAGATATATATATATATATATTACTGCAGTATCTAGCCAGGAGGGCTTTACAGTGCTAAAAGTGCTAAGGAGGCTGTGTGGTCCAGTGGTTAAAGAAAAGGGCTTATAACCACGAGGTCCCCAGTTCAACTCCCACCTTAACCACTGATTCATTGCGTGACCCTAGGCAAGTCACTTAACCTCCTTGTGCTCCGTCTTTCAGGTGAAACGTAATTCTAAGTGACTCGGCATCTGGTGCATAGTTCACACACCCTAGTCTCTGTAAGTCACCTTGGATAAAGATGTCTGCTAAATAAACAAATAATAATAAAGAAACAAGTAAAACTCCATTCACATATTGGTTAAGTCCAACCTCACTTTTATTCAGTCCTGTCGCCTGTGTTGTATCTTTCGGATATTTGTTCTCATTGTTCTTCCGTCCAGTCTTTGACCCAAAGTCCAGACAATACTCTGAGAATTGAAAGGGGTCATCCACAGACGCACAGATCCACTTCCCTTCATCATCAGTGGTCACTTTCTGTATAGTTATTAAGTTCCTTGTCTGTCTAATGCCATGTAAATCACTAACTGGTTTTCCATTGAAGGTCCATTTCAAGTTCTTTATCTGCTTTCCGCCAGCACAGGAGGAGCAAGATAATGTGACACCTTCTGCCTCTTTGCCTGATCTGATCTCGATCTGAACATTGTGATAGCACCCTGTAGAACAGAGATAAAGGAATGACAATGGGTATTATTTAGAATATGTTATTGAGAGTATTAGATTATGGGGATATGTACTGTTTGTTACATTTTTACATGTATCTTGAGAGCAATTAGAATGTACTTTACCATGATATTAACAGCTACATTTGCTTACCTAATGACATCTAGGTATAAATACCACATATTCAATTGTCATTAAACAGTGTGGAGTAGTGGTTAGTGCTCTGGACTCTTGACCGGAGGGTCGTGGGTTCAATCCCCGTGGAGGACACTGCTGCTGTACCCTTGAGCAAGGTACTTTACCTAGATTGCTCCGGTAAAAACCCAGCTGTATAAATGGGTAATTGTATGTAAAAATAATGTGTAAAAAATAATGTAATTAAATGTAAAAAATAATGTGATATCTTGTAACAATTGTAAGTCGCCCTGGATAAGGGCGTCTGCTAAGAAATAAATAATAATAATATTCATTGTCATTTTGTTTTACTCTATACTATTTTGTACAAATTGTTTATACATGTCATAGTCATCAACTTTGTCGTCATATTTTGAATTTACAGCCTTCACAGGGAGTGTGCTACTGACACGCTTGCTTTTATTTTGTAGAACGAAAGAAATAAATAATTATTACCCTTCAAAATAACCTAGCTGGAAGAATTATTTGCATACCACATCATTACCACCTATGGCAACTTTACAATGGATTTGAAACAGTTATTACACAGTAGACTTGATTTAGAAAGAAAGAAAGAGGGTTAATGTACCTGCAGTAACCTCTAGTTCATAACGCTGTACAATTGTTTTTGAATCTGCACAGGTATAGGTCCCAGAATCACTCATGACAGAATCACTCAAAACCAGAGCATGCTCTCCAGCTCTCGGATCTCCTCTCAGTGTTAAGCGCTTCTTAAACCTCTGTACTGTTGTCTTGTTTCCATGCATATCGATGGTGTAAATGATCTTCATAGAGCTCTCCTCGGCACACTTGCAGTGTTTGGGGAACCATATCCATCTCACAGGCAGTGCTGTCGCATTACATTTAAAATCCACCTCCGTTTCTGGCGAAACTGTTATATTTTTGACTGCAAATGAAAAAATAATAATTTTCAGCAACTCAATATTGTCCACTCTTTGTTGCTTCCCAGTAAAGTGATTGTATCTAACATAAACAGTAACCCGTGGCAGCCACAAAGTACAACATAAAATCATTTTAAAGTTCAGAAACAATACACAACAATTTATACAGTATATATCCTCATCCTAAATGATATAGATAAAGTTAACCCATGACACAAGTTCAGATTTAACACAGAGCAGAACAGGAGAGTACAAATGGAAGCTGAGTAAAAGTAAGATTTATATCAGCCTGTATTCTACAGCTCCTCATACTATATATATATATCAGCAATTGTTTCGTATTCAACACCAACCTGCTAGGAGGTGCTGAGGGATACCTTATAATGTACATTATTATTATTAATTCGTCTTTAGCAGGCGTCTTAATCCAAAGCGACTTACAGAGACAGGGGGCAGAGTCACTTACAATAGGACCTCGGTTTTACATCTCATCTGAAGGACGAGCAGAAGGAGGTTAAGTGATTTGCTCGGGGTCACACACACACAGTGAGTCAGTGGCTGAGCTGGGATTGAACTGGAAACCTCCTGGTAACAAGCCCCTTTCTTTAAACACTGGACCACCAAGAGTCATAACTGTGCTTTGTGGTCAATTTCTTGAACCACTGATTGCTGATGATACACCATGCATTTCATTTATCTATTTAGTCAGACAGACAGACAGACAGACAGACAGACAGACAGACCCCCTTACCTGTGTTGCTGCTCAGGGTGAGCCACGGCAGTACAGTTAGAGCCAGCAGGGTCCTCATGGTGCACAGTTATCCCCCAGAGTCCTCTTGACAGACACACTGAGAGCTATGAGACTGAAAGAAAGCAGGGAGGACAGCTATACTGTGGAAAGGGGAAGTCTGTGGTTTAACAACAGTCACTAAAAATAAGACTCATGATGAGATTGCTTTCATATGACACGATTGCTGAAATATTTCCAATACAAAATGGACTATATATATATATATATATATATATATATATATATATATATATATATATATATACACACACACACTTCTACATGGAACAAAGGATGTATGTGTTATGAATAAAATATTGATATACCAAACTGCCAGTTAATTCTGATTATAACTGGCTTAGGATATATTTAATATACATTTAAAGCTCTATCCATATATACAAAAAAAAAAACATTTTCATATTGAACTCTAATATTGAATACCATACGAACATCGACCAGTTATTGTATGGAAGTTAGAGAGAGGACCAGTTTTGGTTGGTGCTCCCTCTCTTGTTCTGGCACCGCCAACCGCTGACCCTGAGAACCAATTTTCAACCTAATAACCCCCATCCCCTGAACCAACCCCCATCTCCGGTCCACATAGGATTTGACACATATGGAATAAACCTACAGCAGTGTGCAAATGTACTAGAACACCCGACTGCTTCTGTAGTTTTGGTTTGTGTGCAGATGAAATGAAACCACTGGAATTGAAAATCTTGGAACATTGTCAAAATAGGAAAATTAGTACCGGTAATTGTCTAATTTAATTGATGACTTTAATAGGCCACACGTGCAATTCATTTAAAATAGTAAGAGAAAAGGAACACAGAGCCACAAATGGTAAAATGCACAAAACTTTATAGAAGTGGTTTTAGATGCCTAATTAAAGCACAAAGCGGTCTAACATTTTCACACATGTGCCTATTGTTTTGATATCACTGATTACTGACTCAAAATTGAAATTCTCACACCCAGAGCTTTTCAAGCAGGTAGGTATATAAAGGAAATAAATGACAAATCTTGAGGTGTTCTAACACATTTGCAAACTACTGTAAGAATACGGCATTAGACAAGTTAATGTCAGCAAATATTCCTGACTGCAGGTTCGTAATAGGAAAACAATGAAATGTTCCATTTTCGGACGCACATTTCCCATCTTACAGAGTCTTACCCTATTTTTTTTTTTTTAAAATCTCAAACATACAGCTAAGGTGGTGTTTTGTTTTGTTAGTGGTGTTTTCTTTGGAGATTCACTCAGTAGGTGGGGTCTTGGAATACAGTCCAGGTTTGTAAAGAGATTACTCATGAGTTCACTGCTTCAAATTGTTGGTGGCAGAAGCTTAGTGGAACTGCATACTTCTGTCAAGTATACTGTTTATACAGAAAAGGCATTTTAGTCCTTTGTTTCAGCTACAAATTGCTGCCAAGTCAGAATTGTGCACACATGATCGAGACGTAAGGCACCACAATCCTCTGATCACAATCCAGTTAAGCATATCTGGGATGAACTTGATTGACACAGTTGTCATCACAATCCTCCCTGCACAGTTGAAATATTAATGACTGAATGGACGAACATCCCTCAAGGCCTCTGACGGAGCAATGCTGCATCAATCCTGAGATCAGAGCAAATATTAGGTCATGGTCCTAATAATCATTCATTGTATTGCATTACAATAATAAAAACACGCAGTTCAGAGCACACAAACATTTATTTTATTTACACAATGCGTTGGCCATCTGGTCTTGTCTTACAAAGAAACCACACAAACACATTAGAGGATCATTTTCATAACTCTATTCAAAACTCCCCGGTTTAAAGATCACTTAAGTTTAAGAAGTCCGTGCACACCACAGTGACTTGGTAAATGCTGTTGGGTTACAGGTTTGGGTTATCAGATTATCACAGGTAAATACCAATTATTTAAATACTCTGGGTGAATTCATACCTGCACGTTGTCATGGTAACAGTTTCATACTATAAGACTAACAAGCAGTTCATTCTATAGGGTGATGCAGAACTTTTGGCCAGAGCTGTAGGCTGGGCTCATATGAAGTGGCTGCATGTTGCGCACCACTGCTGTCTCCAGCAGAGGGCGCTATTGTACTCTGAGATCACAGTAGATTGCAGACTCCCTTACAGTCAGGGAGGTATACTGACCCTCATCTTCATCCTGTTACACAGAAAAGAAATATTAAACACAAGTCCTGAAACGATCTCCAGTTGCCGTAGTCAGACTCTGTATTCATCAATACCATTACCCATCATAATAAAATATAATATTAATAAACCCCTGTCCAAAGGAGGTGCTAAATTAGATCTTATTATCAATGGCACACCTTTTTATATTTTAACATTCTTTGGTTGATATGGCTCTGTGTTCAGAAGGGCAGTTTCGGCCAGTTCAGGCTTTTCAGCTCAAGTTTTACCTGTCTCAGGTACCATTCTTACCTTTAAGAGAAGCAGGACTACGCTTACCAGAATGCATTGGGTTGTGAGTTGAAAAGACCTGAACTACCCCAAACTGTCCCGCTGAACACGGAGACATATGGTCACCTTAATTACACTTCAATTTGAAATATGCAGCTATTTCAAAGACAATGCCATTGAGCAGTGGATCTCAACCCTGGTCCTGGGGCCCCATGGGTCTTCTGGTTTCCATTCCAACTGAGCTCTCAATTACTTAATTTGAACGGATCATTTGCTTAATTAGACATAAACCAGAAGACACAGGGGTCCCCAGGACCAGGGTTGGGAAGCCCTGCCATAGATCAAAAAGTTGCTGTTGCCTTCTGGGATATAATCAATCAGTGGTTTAACATTGCTTTCAAATGTGGGAGGGACAGTGTCTGTAGCTGGAGCATATATTATTTATTTCTTAGCAGATGCCCTTATCCAGGGCGACTTACAATTGCTATAAGATAACACATTATTTTTCCACATTATTTTTACATACAATTACCCATTTATACAGTTGGGTTTTTACTGGAGCAATCTAAGTAAAGTACCTTGCTCAAGAGTACAGCAGCAGTGTGAACCCAGCTGGGATTGAACCCACGACCCTCTGGTCCAGATAATCGTGGGTTCAATCCCAGCTGGGTTGACACTGCTGAGTCCAGAGCCCTAACCACAACTCCACACTGCTGCCATATAGTAATGAAATTTAAAATGAACGCTTATTTCATTCCCACTGTTCCAATAGAACATATTTTGTATAGCACTGAGACCACAGACATCGGAAATGGTATCGCGATTGAGAAACATCACAAGGAAAAGAAAGAAAAAAAAAGCTTGTAGAAACACTTTTTTATGATGGGCTCTGCTTTCTCCTCCTTGTTTCAGATCACCCATAATGCACTGCGAGCCAACACTGCCTCAGTTGATTGCTGTTTCCGCTGGGTCCTAGCGGAGACTAAATTGACTAGTGATTATATGACTAAATTATTGCGAAATAGAAGTTTGAGTACTTCTGTAATGTGAGGAGGACATTTCCCCATCATTGGAAAAGTGAGTGGGCCACGTCCCCCTGTAAATAACACCTAGGTAATCATTTTAGGTGTTGTAGTTCAAACTCACGCCAATGGCTGAGTGGCAACCAAGCTATGTGATCTAAACACCAGGTACCAGGATGCAGCTGTTTCTTTATATATTCAAAATATTTGTCTATCCTGAATTAACTTTAAAAATAAAGAAATAAAGAAATGATTCTCCACACAATAAAAGAAACCCATTACCTCATGCTCTAGCAACATTATCACTGGCACCGTCTTTAAAAGGGTGCTAATGCGTAAGTGTACCTCATACCTGTGTAGCAGTGCCTGTCACTGCCTGACCATTCCCTACAGACACCGGGGGAGAAATGTCACGGTTTGGAGCTGTAGACAGAACAGAAATCACAATTACAAGATCAAATGAAAAAAATGTAGCAGACATGTAGTTTTACTGGAATAACTATGGTATCTGAATTATCCTGGAAGACGACAGTATATTAGACTTCATTTTGCCCTGTGATGCATGTGTACATACACTGTCTCAATTGTCTCAGCCAGCTAAATATTGCATATTTGTGTACGGTCAGTTTTTCTAAAATATAAATGTTCATTAAAATACATAGAGCTAACATAAACCTTACTTAATATGTATTACCATAATTCCCTATATCAAAGATGAACACAATATGGTAACCATGTTTTGCCTATTTATTTTGTTTGCAGCTATTATCAGAGAGATTGTATTGAATGCTCCTAGAAGATATTTCAGTGCTACATTTCAACTTCCCCTCATTCTGTTTCAAGATATTGCATGAAGGAATGCAGTCGATAGTGACAACAACACAGACCCAGGAAAAGCAGTGATCAGAATGAAATCCATTTTCATTTGGAATGTTTTACGTTCTCTATTTTCATTTCATTCTTTTAGTTCTTACATCTTACATTTTTAAAATCCCTTTGAATTTTCTGTTCTCCAGTCCCTGAGTCCACTACCCACCTTAGTTTGAGACAGACAGACTGGCACAACGGTAAAACCCCTTACCTGAATTAACAGTGAGATTTTGGTTCAACCTAAAACAGGATCAAAAGAAGTTAGAATGTTATTAAATCTTAGATAAGACACTAGCTATCTGTCTGTATAATTTTCTTTTTTTTTAGAGTCCCCAATTATTATTTTTTCCCTCATCGCAGCATGTCGGTTTTGACTTTCTAACCCACAGCACTCGGAATCCCCCATGAAAACTGACGACTTAGCAGAACCAAGACGCGAACCTGCGCTCCTCTGATTGGATGACTCACCTTGCACACCATGCGGACGTGTTTTTATCAGGTGAGTCACCTGGGACACTTGATATTATTGTTATTATTTTAAATTCTATTTAACCTTTGAAACATGTGACTGTTGATCTGCTAGCTAGATTTTGTAACAAGATTTTCTTTCTAAAAGCTGACCACCAATTTTAGTTATTATTTTTTATTTTATTTTTATTATTTAGTTATTACACTTGTAAGCATGTATCACAATCCTCACACAGAAACTAAAGCATACCTGTGAGATCTCTTCCTCCTGTACAGCCACACTGAAGTCACAGATGCCACCACAATAAGAACCACTACCGCCAGTATCACTGCTTTCAAAGGATCAGTCAATCCGCCTTTTCCGTCAATCTCCGAGTCATCTAAAAAAAGAAGAAAAAAGAAAAAAAAAGAAGAAAAAAAATCTAAAAACAGAGCTTTCGTCACTCCTTGTGCAGATAATGTTAATTTTATTTATTTAGACTACAATTTCTCTTAACCAATATTAATTGATATACAGTATAACATAAACAGTAGACACTGATATTACACAGCCAAGTAGAATGTGTTTGTGTCAGACAGTTTGTATCACATGGAAATTAAGTGACATTAAGATTAGCGATACAATTAAATTTTTCATATGTAAAAATTTCTAGCAGAACTGACTCAGTCTTTCAAGTTAAGTCCATCCTCACTTTTATTCAGTCCTGTCGCCTGTGTTGTATCTTTCGGATATTTGTTCTCATTCTTCTTCCGTCCAGTCTTTGACCCCAAGTCCAGGCAATACTCTGAGAATTGAGAGGGGTCATCCACAGACGCACAGATCCACTTCCCTTCATCATCAGCGGTCACATTCTGTATAATTACTACTGAATTCCTTATATATCTAATGCCAGGTAAATCACTAACTGGCTTTCCATTGAAGGTCCAGTTGAAGTTCTTTATCTGCTTTCTGCGAGCACAGGAGGAGCAAGATAATATGACATGTTCTGTCCTTGAACGTGATCTGTTCTTGATCTGAACATTGTGATAGCACCCTGTAGAACAGAGATAAAGGAATGACAATGGGTATTATTTAGAATAGGTTATTGAGAGTATTAGATTATGGGGATATGTACTGCTTGTTACATTTTTACATGTATCTTGAGAGCACAAGAAGTTATTCCACATACTGTAAATCAGCAATTAGAATGTACTTTACGAACAGCTAATTTGCCTACCTTGTGACAGCGAGGTCTTAAATACCACTTATGCAATTGTCAATACCACCTATGGCAACTTAACAATGGATTTGAAACAGTTATTGCACAGTGGTCTTGATTTAGAAAGAAAGAAAGAAAGAAAGAAAGAAAGAAAGAAAGAAAGAAAGAAAGAAGGTTAATGTACCTGCAGTAACCTCTAGTTCATAACGCTGTATACGTTTTTTTGAATCTGCACAGGTATAGGTCCCAGAATCGCTCATGACAGAATCACTCAAAACCAGAGCATGCTCTCCAGCTCTCAGATCTCCTCTCAGTGTTAAGCGCTTCTTAAACCTCTGTACTGATGTCTTGTTTCCATGCTTATCGATGGTGTAAATGACCTTCGTAGAGCTCTCCCCGGCACACTTGCAGTGTTTGGGGAACCACATCCATCTCACAGGCAGTGCTGTCGCATTACAGTTAAAATCCACCTCCACTTCTGGTGGAACTGTTATATTTTTTACTGCAAATGAAAAAAAATGTACAGCAATTCAATACTGTCCACCCTTTATGCTTACCAGTAAAGTGATTGTATCTAACATAAACAGTAATCATTAGGTACAACATAAAAACATAAAATATTCAGAAACAAGTTCAGAAACAACACATATATATCAACCTGCATTATTATTATTAATTAGTCTCAAAGCGACTTACAGAGACTGGGGGCAGAGTCACTTACAATAGGACCTCGGTTTTACATCTCATCTGAAGGACGAGCAGAAGGAGGTTAAGTGATTTGCTCGGGGTCACACACAGTGAGTCAGTGGCTGAGCTGGGATTGAACTGGAAACCCCCTTCTTTAACCACTAGACCACCAAGCGTCATAACTGTGCTTTGTGGTCAATTTCTTGAACCACTGATTGCTGATGATACGCCATGCATTTCATCTATCCATTTAAACAGGCAGACAGACAGACAAACCCTCTTACCTGTGGTGCTGCTCAGGGTGAGCCATGGCAGTACAGTTAGAGCCAGCAGGGTCCTCATGGAGCACAGTTATCCCCCAGAGTCCTCTTGACAGGCACACTGAGAGCTATGAGACTGAAAGAAAGCAGGGAGGACAGCTATACTGTGGAAAGGGGAAGTCTGTGGTTTAACAACCGTCACTAAAAATAAGACTCATGATGAGATTGCTTTCATGTGACACGATTGCTGAAATATTTTCCAATGCAAAATGAACTGTCAAATTATGTTAAAATTATGATATGATTCTGAAAGCAAAGCGATTTTTTATTTGTAATTTCATATATATCCACTTCTACGTCAAGCATCGGATTTGTCTGTTATGAAAAAAATATTGATTGACCAAACTCTCAATTAATAATGATTATAACTGGCTCAGGTTAATATAAAGTTATATGTTCATTTAAAGCTCTATACATCTCTACTCCTTTCTTAATAACTCCAAAATTGAATTTAATACGAACATCGGCCAGTTATTGTATGGAAGTTAGAGAGAGGACCAATTTTGGTTTGTGCTCCATCTCTTGTTCTGGCACCCCAACCCCATACCTTGAAAACCAGTTTCCTACCTAATAACCCCCATCACCTGAACTAACCCCCATCTCCACTTCTCCCTATTTTTTGAAGTTCCGTGCTCTTCCTGTAACCCCCTCCCAAATCACCAACATTCAGAATGAGCACAAGTGGGCCTATGTAGGATTTGACGCACATACGCACACATATCAAACATACAGCTGGAACTGAAAATCAAATTTAAAAAATAAACAAAATATAGGCAAATCAGTACGCCAAGTGGTTTGTCAGGATTTTTTTTAATATTTAAGGCAGTGTGGGAAAATAAAACCAACCAGAAAGTATTTAAAACAAATACCCTTTGAATATTTAGACACGTATGTTCTGTAGGAATGATATTTACGCAGGTTGGCGAGCGTGCTTCCTCAAAGCCCTTTAACAAACGCCGGAAACACCAAGGAATGGGAAAACGTGTGTCTTTATTTCCTCCACAGTTTACTGCAAGTAAAAATCTCATCACGTCCGTGAATGTGCCACGCTAGAGTTTAAGGTAAATAACCACGCATTATCTATGTGCAGCCAGTATCATACACACTATTGTGAATTGCATAATGCGCTAGTGGGCACGCCCACATTGCAGTCTATTTACTGAGAAGTTGGTGAGCCTGTTTGTGAGGAAATCGAAAGTAGATTTTTCTCTGTGTAAAAAAAAATGAATACATAAAAATGGCTGCTGGTGGTATAAGTTCTTCGGGGCTTCTCAGCGATCTAAGTTGTCCTATTTGTCTCGAACTTTTTAAAAATCCTGTTTCTCTGCCTTGCGACCACAACTACTGCGCGCCGTGTATTCGCCAGTATTCCAACCGCACTGACAGTTCGGTCTCCTGTCCCGAATGCGGACAGGAGTTCACGGAGAAAAAAAACTTCAAACCCAACCGACTGCTCGCCAATATTGTAGAGAGCTTCAAACAGCTAAAGTTAAAGAAAGGAAGAAAGGGACAGTCTCGAGGTGCGCAGGACGAGTTTTACAGCCCGCAACCCCGCGAGGAGGTGAAGCTCTGCAGAGATGAGGAAGTGCGTCCTAAACCAAACAAGCCATTGCAAGCAGCGAACTCGCTTTCCAACAAGGTAAGTATATATACCAAAAAAAACTAGCTATAGTTTACTCGATTTAGAGTTTTGAATATGTAAACACAAGCTGTCACGTGCTTTAATAATGACCTGGACACCCCCTGCCTACTATTCTGTCCCAGGCCTTTCAATACAAACAGAGCCTGTGCCAAAATTTGAGATGGTGTTTGTTTTCGGTAGTTGGCACTTGTATTATTTGGTTGTAGACCAGACTCTCTTAGTTGTGACACACATATTTCTGTAGGGGTTGTTTTTGTTTGTTTGTTTGTTTTTTGCTCAGAAAGACAGAGCTGCAGGCTTGAAGCACCTCACAGAGCGCTGGCAGAAACTGACTCGGGTCTGGAACGAGCAGAGGGAACATATCACAGAGACCAAGGCAAGTGCATTTCAGCCTCATCACATCAGCACTTGGGATCTATATAGACCATACACATACCTGCATTCTACCCTGAGAACAGCTTCATATCCAAGTGCACTGAAACTTGGTAGGGACATTCCTAAATAGAAGTCAATGAGACTATTAGAATCTGGGGATATGTGGTGGAGCTCTGTCTGTACAAGAGTCATGCCTTTAGCTAGAGAACAGCCTAACTAGTTGTAAGGATACAGCCACCACCAGTACATATAAACTGCACTATCCAGCAGTAAGTTCTTTTTAGTGTAGTAAATTGCTGTAAAATGCTAGAAGCTGCTGTGTGTTAAACAACAGGCAGACATTGCTGCCCCATTGTTTTCTATGGAGGTCAGCAATGGAGTTGTTACTCTGACAGAAAATATTACACTAATTAATGACGCCTGTTCTAAAACCACTGCTTACTGATTAAACGCTTTGCTCTCAGCCTCTTTCAGTATACGTAACAAAAGTTGTGGTATAATAGTCACAGTGACATTTTAGTGTGTTATCTCCTGTAAACTGCAGTTTACACTTTGACACAGCAGGGGGCGTAGCAGTGATGTTGAAATTCTTTTTTCGGTATCCTAGTGTCAGCTGCACGAACTGAAAACCGAGATTCGAGCCCAGTTTGACCAGTTGCACCAGTTTCTGTACACTGATGAGAAGGAGCAGATCAGAAGACTACAAGAGGAAGCCAAGTGGGCTCTTGAATCTATGGAACAGCAGCTTCTGCTCATCACCCAGGAGAAAGATCTCATAGAGATGGAAATGACCATGCTCCAAAACGAGGACTCTGAGAAGACAAAAGTGGGTATTGTCTCCATTTTTACTGCCAGACATTTTTGTAGTGTCATTAAAGATTATATTATACAGCTTTTACCTATTGAAACTGCGTTAGTTCTATTTGTAGCTGTATATTGAGAACCAGTCCTCCAACTATAGTGAAACTATACATACAGTGTTTATCTGGCAGCAGTGTGGAGTAGTGGTTAGGGCTCTGGACTCTTGACCGGAGGGTCGTGGGTTCAATCCCAGGTGGGGGACACTGCTGCTGTACCCTTGAGCAAGGTACTTTACCTAGATTGTTCCAGTAAAAAAAAAAAAAACTGTATAAATGGGTAATTGAATGTATAAATAACGCGATATCTTGTAACAAATGTAAGTCGCCCTGGATAAGGGCACCTGCTAAGAAATAAATAATAATAATAATCTGTATTTTTTAAAAAAAGTCACCGATACTGCTCCATATTAATTTTGTAATTCAATTTTATTTTATTTTTTTTATGTAGGAGAGACTCACACTCAACAGTTGTAAGAGGTAAGTCACCTTTCTTTCTTTCTTTCTTTCTTTCTTTCTTTCTTTCTTTCTTTCTATTCTGTCCCACAAGTGCAGCGGTACCCAAATACCCCACATCCAGCCTGCATGTATTTTTATCGTATTTGTATTTCAGTCCCATTAACAGGATGTTCCATATGAGGAGGCGATGTATTCTTTGACAATAAGAAGGAACTGCATCCCTCTTACCTGCAGGTCAAATAATGATGAGGAGATTCCAGAGCTGATCTGCCATGAGCTGAGACATGGAGCTCACCGGGGACCCCTGCAGTACGCAGCGTGGAAGCGCATGTGGAGTGTCATAGATACAGGTGTGGAAGAGGCACACTTTATCCAATTGTGATGAAACATTATTTAGTACATTTTTCTGAGAATCAATTTGTGGGGATATATGAAGGCGTCTCTGTTCTTTACATACTGTTGATATGCAGCATTAACCTTTTTGTTGTAGCTCTAATTTTGAATTTAGATCTCTGGTGGGGGATGTATGTTTCAGATATACTTTTTTCTCTTTTGTTACAGTCCCTGCTCCTCTCACCTTAGACCCTGTCTCTGCTCACCCTTCCCTCCTGCTCTCTGCAGACCAGACCTCAGTAGAAGACTCTCCCAGGCTCCCAAGCTCAGCACTCAGTCCCAAGAGCTTTGAGCCCTGCCTAGACCTGCTGTCTTTGCAGGGATTCGCCACTGGGAGACACTATTGGGAGGTTAGGGTCCCGAGCAGAGAAGGGTGGGCAGTGGGCATCGCCAGTGAGTCTGTGCAGAGAAAGGGCAATCTCCCACTTACTCCGCAGAATGGTTTCTGGGCCATGTGGCTCACAAACGGCAATGAATTTTGGATCCCAGATGCTTCTCCTGTCCGACCAGCGCTAGGTAATAGGGCACGAGTCGTTGGGGTCTATCTGGATAAGGAATGTGGTCAGGTGTCCTTCTACAATGCTGAGAACATGGAACACATCCATACTTTGGTGGATACATTTCCCAAGAAAGTGTATCCTTATTTCAGCCTTGGAGTAGCCCAAGTTGGCTTTCTGGGCGACAGTGGGGTTTTGAAGATTCACCACATGCAAGTATAATGAAGAAATACCCAGAACTTTCTGAAAAGATGTACAAATGTGGCCTGAAGCATTGAAGCATTCCTAAGCATTCTCAGCTGTGTTTTATGTGTTGCACACATAGTTTATGCGTGGATTTATTACGCTGTTGATGTCATTTAAGATGCATGTTGTATATATGTAAATAATAATTATAATAGTAATATAAATCTATCCAATCATTATTTGCTTCTGATTGCTTTTCCCAATCCCATACATCCATAGCCTATGAACTATAGTATCTGCATCAAATTCTATCTCTCACACATTAAGCCATTAAAAGCATAAACCAACATTTTTGTCGACTTGACTATTATTATAGTTTTAGTTGAACATTTATGATTCTATATATGTTGCTACTGTATATGTAGCCGTTGTTTCCCCCGTTTCCAAATAGGAGAAAGTATTTTTGTATTTTTATTTATCAGTCCCAATAACAGGATGTTCCATATGAGGAGGTCAGGTGTTATTAGCTATAGGAAGTGGGTGTCTCAGTGTATTGTGGGATGCCTTGTGAAGGCCAGGGTAATGATACAGGGTGCCTGCAGGTAAGCATGGGATGGGGTTGAGTGAAAAGAAACTACAGTGAGGTAAACATGATGGGCATTCACCCCAAAACATATTTGCTTAATTGTTTTGTTGTTACGTTTGAATGCCAGCTCTTACGAATGCTGGTATTTAAAGGGGTATGCTAACCAAACTTAATGAGCAGGCCAGACATCCTGAACAGACATTCTAGTCGAACTAAATAAGGTTTAAGCAGTCTACATCAAATACATGTATCAAATCAGCAGTAAATGATTACATTATTATTATTATTAGGCCTATTGTTACTTTAAAATTTGTACTACTTCTTGATACAGAAGCTGGTTTTCAGTCCCATAACTCAAGCCTGTTCACAGATACATACAATTCTTGACTGGCTAAAGACACCTCTCTATTGCTTTCTTCCACTCAGTTTCACACATTACAAACAGGGAGACAGCAGCAGCAGCAGCTCGCAGGGAGAGAAAGGAAACCTAGCTGCAGCTAACCGCTGTTTTTGTTGACACACATAAATGTAACACTTTTACTTGGTTAGAAATAATACCTGACAACAACTTACATAGTGCATGCATAGGGCCAGATATTCAAGGATTTTGCAACGGTATGCAGCTTTTACACAACCCAGCTTGCATTGTGAATACCTTGCATATGTCTGCAAGTGTGAAAATCAAGAGATGTGTGGAAGTTGCAATATCGCAAGGCTGCGGAAATGACTACATTTAAATGATGAGTCTAAGGAACTTAATCGCAGTGATTTACGGGCTAGTTCAATTGTGCAAGTGAGAACCTGGCCTTAGTTAACTCTTTCTTCCCTCTGTTTAGGTCCCATTGGCTTAACATGAATCCCTGGTCTTACTCGCCCCCCTGGTCTGAAACAGATCCCGGCCCGAAGATTCTTCTTCTTCTTCCATGTAGTTAATGGCCACCAAGTTTCTGTCATAACATTGTCGGCACCTACTGTTCAGATATGGCTATTAAAACTGCTGTGAAGACTTAAACTTTTGAACTCTCAGTATGTTAAATACTCTTGAATCTTCCGGTTTTTCTAATATATTTTCCAATACATCCAATAATACTATTTTTTTTCTATTTTACTCCCATCAACTATATATATATATATATATATATATATATATATATATATATATATATATATATATATAAATGAAATATTAAAAGCCCTAATTTCTTTCCACATATCGTCTCTCACCTCCCTGTATGTAACACATTCCTTTGCACTACATTCCATACTGATGCGCTCCAATTCTATAGAAGTGTTCTTTCAATTCTGAATGCCCTATAAGAAGCCTTATTAATGTCACCTCCTCCTTTCTATTCGACCCATTCCACCCTTCTCTAATTTTAAGCTTACCTCGAGCCTTATAAAACTTCCTACCCTTTTTTTTCTTCTTCTTTATCGGTCCTAAGTTTGACCTGGACACAATACTGTATACCCCTAACGTGTAGCTGATTTCAAATGGATTTAATTAACCAGGATCGAGCCCTTGAGATATACATCTCGTTTCTAAGGGCGTCCGGGAAAGAGAAGTCGTTGAGAAATAACATTAGAAAATCAAAGACAGCTTTACTTTCAGCTTCCGCAACCCTATTTTCAGCTTCGCGTTTCAAAACGTTGTGAATGGACAGGGGAGGCTGTGTTTTCTGTCCTTTTTTGGCATCCGTACCCACCAGAGCTGGAAGAAAGGCCGGCGTTATGATGAACCTTTGGCTCCGCTGCATAACCGGGCCCAAATTACAGCGAATTCACAGACAACCCGACCCGAATCGAGCGGAGCCAAACCAAACCGGACCAGGACCAGGACTGGGTGGCGTCCGGGTAAGTTTCAATGACTTGAGACTTGCCGTCGTTCTTTAAATCCGTTGTGTATGATGCAACAGCCTGTCTAACGCGTCCTCCGTTCTGTTAAGCAATGAAAAGTGTATATTTTTGTTACATTTTGTATTGCTGTTGACACACTGTTGTGAACAAGCTTCAATGCGGATGTGCATATTTGTTGACATGACATAATATGCCAGGGACATGAATGATATGTATGTGTGTGCGGTTGCACCTGCGTACCTGTCGCAGTCAGCCGTCTCTCAATAACCTTTACTTGCTATGTGTGCTGTAATACTAAACACAATGGCGCTTATCTGGGAAGTTAAAAAGACAACCACACATTTTATGAGAGGAATAAAAACGATTGCCTCTTAGTTAAATGCTGGAGGGACTGTTCGGGTGTTGAACTCCTCCGTTTTGTAGATTACTGCTAGATTGATAACGTTAACACGAACATATTCCTCAGGAAATGCCCCTTTGACTTTGCGCATGCTCCAAAATAAAGTACAAAACAACGATAACCTTTGTTTCAACAAAGCACGTAGGAATTAGCCCGGGAGAGTGTCACTATAGAGTGATATAAGAAGGCAACGTAGGAGGATGCAAACTTCCACTGATACTAGAAAGTTAGGTTTGATTTCTGAACAAAGTCCTTGAAAGACATTATGTTGCTCACTGAAATCAGCTCCCTAAGTGTGCCTAATTTGCTCCTGTGTTTTCTGGTTCCAGCAGCTGGGATGGCCTTACCAACCCAAAGCCCTGGAGAGACACACCAGCAGCATCCTCAGCTGGGTAAGTGGGCTGCTCTTTCACCTATTGTAATGAGGCATGTCTACACTGGAAGAAACACATTCAATTCACACACGGCACACTGTAAAAACAACATCTTTTGCCCATGTGTTTAGATAAAATCCCACCCCCTTCTAAAATGTTTTTTACATGGATCGCCCCTTATAAAAGCTTGCCATAGTAAAAGCATAGCAAAGTATAACAAAGCACAGGTAAGCATTGTAGAGAATAGCGAGGTATGGTATGTTAATATACATGGCAAACCATGGTAAACTGTGGTAGATCTATAGAGAAAGTGTGCTAAACATGCTGTGATAAACCTTTCTAAAGGTCGGTAAGCAAATCACAGTCCCTTTGTTTGGCTTGAAGCATTGGGATTGATCACTCACAAAACTCTGACATGGTTTATAGCAACGTACAACACATGGACGTTTAGTATTGTCTGTAATAACTGCACATTCTGTTAGTAAGATATTGATGAAGTGTTCCAGGGTTCCAGATCTTCCGATTGAGTGTTTCATACTGTAGTTCTGGATGTATGGTAGTGTGCACCTTGCTTGTATAACAGTGCTGTGTTGTTTCATACTGTAGTTCTGGATGTATGGTAGTGTGCACCTCGCTTGTGTAACAGTTCTGTGTTGTTTTATACTGTAGTTCTGGATGTATGGTAGTGTGCACCTTGCTTGTATAACAGTGCTGTGTTGTTTCGTACTGTAGTTCTGGATGTATGGTAGTGTGCACCTCGCTTGTATAACAGTGCTGTGTTTCATACTGTAGTTCTGGATGTGTGGTAGTGTGCACCTTGCTTGTATAACAGTTCTGTGTTGTTTCATACTGTAGTTCTGGATGTATGGTAGTGTGCACCTTGCTTGTATAACAGTTCTGTGTTGTTTCATACTGTAGTTCTGGATGTATGGTAGTGTGCACCTCGCTTGTATAACAGTGCTGTGTTTCATACTGTAGTTCTGGATGTATGGTAGTGTGCACCTTGCTTGTATAACAGTGCTGTGTTTCATACTGTAGTTCTGGATGTATGGTAGTGTGCACCTTGCTTGTATAACAGTGCTGTGTTGTTTTATACTGTAGTTCTGGATGTATGGTAGTGTGCACCTTGCTTGTATAACAGTGCTGTGTTGTTTTATACTGTAGTTCTGGATGTATGGTAGTGTGCACCTCGCTTGTGTAACAGTTCTGTGTTGTTTCATACTGTAGTTCTGGATGTATAGTAGTGTGCACCTCGCTTGTATAACAGTTCTGTGTTGTTTCATACTGTAGTTCTGGATGTATGGTAGTGTGCACCTCGCTTGTGTAACAGTTCTGTGTTGTTTCATACTGTAGTTCTGGATGTCGGTAAGCAAATCACAGTCCCTTTGTTTGGCTTGAAGCATTGGGATTGATCACTCACAAAACTCTGACATGGTTTATAGCAACGTACAACACATGGACGTTTAGTATTGTCTGTAATAACTGCACATTCTGTTAGTAAGATATTGATGAAGTGTTCCAGGGTTCCAGATCTTCCGATTGAGTGTTTTATACTGTAGTTCTGGATGTGTGGTAGTGTGCACCTCGCTTGTATAACAGTTCTGTGTTGTTTCATACTGTAGTTCTGGATGTATGGTAGTGTGCACCTCGCTTGTATAACAGTTCTGTGTTGTTTTATACTGTAGTTCTGGATGTATGGTAGTGTGCACCTTGCTTGTATAACAGTGCTGTGTTGTTTCGTACTGTAGTTCTGGATGTATGGTAGTGTGCACCTCGCTTGTATAACAGTGCTGTGTTTCATACTGTAGTTCTGGATGTGTGGTAGTGTGCACCTTGCTTGTATAACAGTTCTGTGTTGTTTTATACTGTAGTTCTGGATGTATGGTAGTGTGCACCTCGCTTGTATAACAGTTCTGTGTTGTTTCATACTGTAGTTCTGGATGTGTGGTAGTGTGCACCTTGCTTGTATAACAGTGCTGTGTTTCATACTGTAGTTCTGGATGTATGGTAGTGTGCACCTCGCTTGTATAACAGTGCTGTGTTGTTTCATACTGTAGTTCTGGATGTGTGGTAGTGTGCACCTCGCTTGTATAACAGTGCTGTGTTTCATACTGTAGTTCTGGATGTGTGGTAGTGTGCACCTCGCTTGTATAACAGTGCTGTGTTTCATACTGTAGTTCTGGATGTGTGGTAGTGTGCACCTCGCTTGTATAACAGTGCTGTGTTTCATACTGTAGTTCTGGATGTGTGGTAGTGTGCACCTTGCTTGTATAACAGTGCTGTGTTGTTTCATACTGTAGTTCTGGATGTATGGTAGTGTGCACCTCGCTTGTGTAACAGTTCTGTGTTGTTTTATACTGTAGTTCTGGATGTATGGTAGTGTGCACCTTGCTTGTATAACAGTGCTGTGTTGTTTCGTACTGTAGTTCTGGATGTATGGTAGTGTGCACCTCGCTTGTATAACAGTGCTGTGTTTCATACTGTAGTTCTGGATGTGTGGTAGTGTGCACCTTGCTTGTATAACAGTTCTGTGTTGTTTCATACTGTAGTTCTGGATGTATGGTAGTGTGCACCTTGCTTGTATAACAGTTCTGTGTTGTTTCATACTGTAGTTCTGGATGTATGGTAGTGTGCACCTCGCTTGTATAACAGTGCTGTGTTTCATACTGTAGTTCTGGATGTATGGTAGTGTGCACCTTGCTTGTATAACAGTGCTGTGTTTCATACTGTAGTTCTGGATGTATGGTAGTGTGCACCTTGCTTGTATAACAGTGCTGTGTTGTTTTATACTGTAGTTCTGGATGTATGGTAGTGTGCACCTTGCTTGTATAACAGTGCTGTGTTGTTTTATACTGTAGTTCTGGATGTATGGTAGTGTGCACCTCGCTTGTGTAACAGTTCTGTGTTGTTTCATACTGTAGTTCTGGATGTATAGTAGTGTGCACCTCGCTTGTATAACAGTTCTGTGTTGTTTCATACTGTAGTTCTGGATGTATGGTAGTGTGCACCTCGCTTGTGTAACAGTTCTGTGTTGTTTCATACTGTAGTTCTGGATGTATGGTAGTGTGCACCTCGCTTGTATAACAGTTCTGTGTTGTTTCATACTGTAGTTCTGGATGTATGGTAGTGTGCACCTTGCTTGTGTAACAGTTCTGTGTTGTTTTATACTGTAGTTCTGGATGTATAGTAGTGTGCACCTCGCTTGTATAACAGTTCTGTGTTGTTTCATACTGTAGTTCTGGATGTGTGGTAGTGTGCACCTTGCTTGTATAACAGTTCTGTGTTGTTTCATACTGTAGTTCTGGATGTATGGTAGTGTGCACCTCGCTTGTATAACAGTTCTGTGTTGTTTCATACTGTAGTTCTGGATGTATGGTAGTGTGCACCTTGCTTGTATAACAGTTCTGTGTTGTTTCATACTGTAGTTCTGGATGTGTGGTAGTGTGCACCTCGCTTGTGTAACAGTTCTGTGTTGTTTCATACTGTAGTTCTGGATGTATGGTAGTGTGCACCTCGCTTGTATAACAGTTCTGTGTTGTTTCATACTGTAGTTCTGGATGTATGGTAGTGTGCACCTTGCTTGTGTAACAGTTCTGTGTTGTTTTATACTGTAGTTCTGGATGTATAGTAGTGTGCACCTCGCTTGTGTAACAGTTCTGTGTTGTTTCATACTGTAGTTCTGGATGTGTGGTAGTGTGCACCTTGCTTGTATAACAGTTCTGTGTTGTTTCATACTGTAGTTCTGGATGTATGGTAGTGTGCACCTCGCTTGTATAACAGTGCTGTGTTTCATACTGTAGTTCTGGATGTATAGTAGTGTGCACCTCGCTTGTATAACAGTTCTGTGTTGTTTCATACTGTAGTTCTGGATGTATGGTAGTGTGCACCTCGCTTATATAACAGTGCTGTGTTGTTTCCAGGCTTCCATTCTGTGGTCTCTCTCTTACTACACATCTCCACTCCTCGTGTTTTACCTCTACAGAAAAGGTAGGCAATGGTAGAAAACTTTTTTTCTCACATTATTAAACTGATAGTGGAGGTTAAATGCATTGTTTTAAAAACAAAATCAATTTCCTTTCATGGTGTTTTATTATTACTTATAATTTCATCATGCATTGTTGTCATCAGATAGCGTACGCAGTTATAATAAAATATATTTAATAAAAAAAAGTTTTAGTAAATCGCATCAACTCTTTCCGATATATACTATGCTATATTTAACTGCTCGCCACCAAATAACAATAAAGCTATTTCTGAAGGATGTCTTTGGCCCAAGTCATGTGTTTGACAGAGTTAATTCCTGGTAATTTCCATGATATCCCACAGATTTGTCACCTGGATTGAGGCTGGGTGAATGGGAAGACCATGGACACATGTTGATCTTGTTTTTAAAATTCTTTAAAAATATTCTTTGGCCACTTTTGTGGCAGGCTTGCTTGAAGATTGATTTGTGGAGTTTGAAAACTTCTGATCCATTTTTGTATGTGTTGTGTCTCAGGGTACATCTGCTTGTCTAAACTGGTCCCAGTTGGTCAGTATACTGGAACGCTGCTCATCCTTTTACTGGGAGTGGCCTGTCTGAGAGGTGAGTAAACACGTACTGCTTTATGACATCCATTCAGAAGGGGTGGTGTGTGGGTGTCGCCTAGCTTGAATGAGTGACAGCTTTCAATGCAGTTGCATGTATAAAATATTCTAATCCGGCTGTCAGGTCCCAACAATGAGGGTTAAAGAGAGCTTCCATAGGGTTAAAGGTCTTCATGTTTGTTGTGTAGGAATCGGAAGATGGACCAACCCTGAGTACGTCCAGTTCATCACTATTCTGGAAGAGACCAAGAAGAACAACAGTCCAGAGAACAAGGTATCATTACTTCATCATTACAACTAATATTTTGAAGATACTTCTTGATTTGTGTTTGGAACGTCTACAGCTATGGCCTAAAGTCTTGCATCACCCTATAGAATTAACACATTTTGCTTTATAAAGTCAAATGAAACCTGCTGAATAATGTTACGTTAACATGTTGAATTACACACAGCTTTGTAGTTTTCAATATACTTAATGAAAAACCGACAAATTAAATACTGTTACTATTATGGCTTCCGGTAGACTTTTGCAATGTTAAATAAAATATCTAAATTATGTTCATAACATTTTTGTTTTTTTTTTGCCTAGATTCTAAAATTCTTGGTGATGCAAATTTTTTGGCCATAACATTTATCTTACTACTTACAAGACAATATCTCTCACACTGATGAATGTTCTGGTCATTCGTAATTCTTGTCGTTCACCCCCCCCCCTCCAGAAAAAGTTGGCTTCTTATAACTTTGACTTCCGAAGCTGGCCTGCCGATTTCCGTTGGGATGAAGTCAGTAGCAGGTAACAGTATTGTTTTAGAGATTATTTTATTAAGATGTTTTAGCCAGTGGGTGGGAATCCATTAACATCACCTTTCGTGCACTTCCATTCACAATGAGATCTCAGTTTGAAATGGTACCTGGTGTCAAGGTTAGAGAAAGCTCTCGCTTTGCATGTCGGTGAAACGTGGAGACATACAGAGGGGAAATGAAGGAATTAAGTCAAACAGACCACTTTTTGGTGGTCTGTTTTCCTTCCTTCATTTCACGTCTGCAATGTTATGTGCTTCTCTAATGACATGCTTTGCAGACAGTGACATGCTTTGCCTGCACTGACACTGAGCTGAAAAGGACTTGGGAAATGCATGTGTAACAGACCACAGAGTAAAACTAGCAGTTTTATTTTACTCAGTACGCCACCAGATATTTAGTGTCTAATGAGCATTTGCTGTAATATGTGTTTCTTTCAAAACTGCTTATGGTATGGGACCTATATAGGGAAACAACGCAAGGTGTGTGGAGTATGGATTTATTGTATATGCTATCGTCCTTTTAGGCCCTCTCCATATTCTGTGTGTTACAGCAACATTAAGGATTCTGGAAATCACTCCTTATGAGATTTTAAAATTGGAATCAATAAAATGTTGCTTTCGGAAGCTTTTGGCTTTAACTTTACAAATATGTGTTACACCAAGTATGTAGCCTACATTACAATGCAGGAGGGTGTGTGTGCTCTAAACTGTAGCACAGGTAACGAGGAATGGGTCTTACAGGTGTTGTGTCCATGATGTTTTAAGATACTTTTCTTACACATTTAAAAAAAGATTAAAACTGATGAGCAAGGCTGTGTTGAATAGTCATCTCTGTAGGTGTTCCTGTAGAATGGGGAACGCTGAATCACAAAGTTGGTAAAGCGCCAATAAAAAAAATCGTGGCATAAAACCAACCACCCACATACAAAGCAAACAAACTTATCTAGCAGCAATCTATTTAAAAAAACAATAATGAAACCGTGCACGTTAACCCCTAGTCAGTATTAGGACAGATGAATAATGACAGGGGTGAATCATTTGTGCCCCAAACATACCCCTTGCGTCCTTGTGGTGTCACTGAATAGATAATCATCAGCTCTTCAAACACATTCAAACTTTAAGGAGCAAGCTGCAGTGGTACCCCAGACTGCAGAATGACTGACAGTGGAGCAGTTGTTTCATTTTACCTGGCTGCTCCGCCTACATTCCCACGGTAACCTGCGTGTTGTGTGATTGTGATTGGCTCTCCCAGGAAGGGACAGTCTCCAGGTGGCGTGGCCTTGCTGAAGCCAGAGCCAAAACACAGAGGAGCGACAGACAGCGTTCTGAACTCTGTGGGAAAGCTGCCCTGTCAGATTATCAGGTGAGCGAGACCAGCAGCAAGAGTGAGACTGGAAGAAACCAAGTTACGCAAACTAGCATTTCGTTTGACGCCTTCTTTTCAGTGTCGGAGAATAGAATGTCATACACTGCTGTGGTCAAAAGTTTTGTAACACACTAGAGAATTAACTAATTTTGTTTTATAAAGTCGAATGAAACCTGCTGAATAATGTTACGTTAACATCTTGAATTGCAATTCCATAAACTTTGATACATTTGACATTTCAAAATCTAACATGAAATACTGTACTACTATTATGGCTTCCGGTACACTTTTTTTCTTTGATTACATGATGTTAAATAAAATATCAAAATGATGTTGATATCGTTTTTTGTCTCAATCCTAACATTCTAGGTGATGCAAAACCTTTGTCCATGGCTGTATACTGTATATTATCAGTAACGCGTTGTTAACTCTTTCTTTGTAGTTACTTGATAGCTAACTCATTTGGGCGGAGAATGCTGTACCCTGGATCGGTTTGCCTCCTGCAGAAAGCCATGATGCCCATGCTGAACCAGGGGCAGGCTCGCCTGGTAGAGGAGGTAAGTACAGCTGGCACCTGAGACTTTATTGAAGGAGTGCTCACCAACATCCTTAAATGCATTTCCTTATCTTCTTTGCTCTAGCCTTTTGGTGCATACATTTGTACTATGCTGAAATCCTAAAGACGGCGCTATTGATGGAAAGTTATTGCTATTTCCTTGTAACGAAACACTTCCTGCATTGCAACTCACTACTAAGGGAGTTTAAGTGTTAGCCAGTTGTGCATTGCTCCTAAATGCTAACTGCTGTCAAAAATAGGTGTCCACCTCGGAGTTAACATAGCTGTAAGTGTACAGTGCAGTTCAATTTATTTTATATACAATATTTCTTCACATATTGTCATATTCAGTTAAATGCTGTATACAGTCTTATACACAAATGGACATTGCAGTGATTTATAAAAAATATTGAGGGGTGTTTTTTTTCTGATTTGGTTAAACGTTCTCTATGTTAGTTTCAAGTTTAGGAATTTAAACCCCTGCTCCTTATAATGGTTGGTCTGACCATGTGACCTGCAATTTTTGTATTTGACATGTTTTCACACGCAGGAAGATTCTCTGTGTAAGGGACTGTAATAATGCATCAGGTTCGATTGTGTATTTCTGAAGCATTGGTGCCCCCTCTGTGAACTGGACAGTTGATAGTATGTCAAACTGTTCAAGCCGAACCCTTATGTCTTGTGCTTCACTTTCTGTCCCCCAGTGTGGAGGTCAGAGGGCAAAGCTGGTGGCCTGTGATGGGAACGATATTGACACCATGTTCGTAGACAAGAGGAACAGCCAGGGAGAGAGAGGAAAGAAACTGGTGAGCAATTGAACTTGGGATGGGGGATCGAAGGAGGATTCTAAAAAGCTGATTTTTTAAGGGTGGAAACGCAGATTTGTAAATTGCATGCAGTGGACCTTACTGTATTGTTGTTGTACCTATACTAAACATGAGTAGTGAATGGAAAAGGATTTAGCAATACAGCTGCAATCCAACGACTTAAAGGTAGCCAGCCCAAGCAGTTGTCATTAAAGTCATGGAGATCGCGACCTAAAACAACACATAGAATGCTTACATGAAGTTGGGGAGCTTGGGAGAACCTAAGTCACATGTAAAAGTCATTCAAGAACCATTTGGGTGACTGCAAGTTGCAATGTAATTTTGGTTATGTGTCACGATAGTATATTTCGTAGAAGTATCACAGTTCATCGATGCACAAGGAGTCGTTTCAGTCCGAAAAGCCTGTAGCCACCTGTGTTGTGATCCTCAGGTTATTTGCTGTGAAGGAAACGCAGGATTCTATGAAGTGGGCTGTGTGAACACACCTTTGGAAGGTAAGACTACTGTCATTCTTTCCTCAATCTCTTTCTCTTTCCCTGTTCCATGACCTGACCTATCTCATTTTGGGGTTTCCAGTATAATAATATTCCTTCCCCCCCCCCCCCCCGCCCCCACCAAAAAATGTAAACTTGCGTATCTATTGAATAATTAACCCTGTAATGCCCATTTCTGTATCACATATGATACAATGCTTAGACACCCTTCTATATTTTTTTAATCCAGCCTCACAAGCCAGAGTTTGTTATACGTTGGACTGATCTTTTGGGCTGTAGGTCCATATGGGCTGATTGCAGCTATATCTTTGGTGTAAAATGACTTGTAAATTCTCCCTGTGACCCTGAAATTGTTTTACACCTGCCCCTGTGTTGTATAACAGTTGGATACTCTGTTCTGGGCTGGAACCACCCTGGCTTTGGAGGAAGCACAGTGAGTATTGGCTTCATTCACACCCATTCTGCATTAATGTCCCACCCATAGCCACACATTGAAGCAGCAAAGACCTAATTCATAAGGCATTTACCACCACGCTATGTTTGCACCCTTTCTTTTTAAAATAAAAAGCAAACTGCTAATGTTACAGATCTAGCAACAAAAAAAGTGCTTGTATGAGCTCCTAAAATGTTTGAGGCATTGTAACCTAGCATGGTGGTCAACGCTTTGTGAATATGAGTGAAGTCCACTAGAAATACTCTTCTCTCTGTTCAGAACGTTTTATCCTACACTCATTAAATTCAATCAAAACTCAACTTCGCAAGGCTGGTTATGGTCAGCAGTGTGGAGTAGTGGTTAGGGTTCTGGACTCCTGACCAGAGGGTTGTGGGTTCAATCCCCAGTGGGGGACACTGCTGTTGTATCCTTGAGCAAGGTACTTTACCTAGATTGCTCCAGTAAAAACCCAGCTGTATAAATGGGTAATTGTATGTAAAATAATGTGATATCTGTATAATGTATGTAAAATAATGTGAATCTGTATAATGTGAAATAATGTAAAAATGTGATATCTTGTAACCATTGTAAGTCGCCCTGGATAAGGGCGTCTGCTAAGAAATAAATAATAATAATATGGTGTGGAGGAAGCATATTGCCATTGCCCATAGATCAGGAGTGTAAAATCCCAGTCCTCGAGGGCTTCTGGGTCTTCTGGGTCTTCTGGTTTTCATTCCAACTTAAGCTCTCAATTAATTTACTTCATCTATTCATTTGTTCTATTGGACGTTTCAAATAATTAGACCAATTAAGTAATGGAGAGCTTGGATGGAATGAAAGTCAGTAGACGCCGCGGCCCTGAGAGGAACTGAGATTGACTCCCCTGCCATAGATCAAGCATTGTTCTCTGAAGCCTGCGCAACACTGATAAGCTGGCCCACCTTGCTTCCCCACAGTCAGCCTTGAGAAGCATTCAGATGGCTGGAATAAGCACGACAAAGAATGATCTAAACAGAAACAGCAATCGAGGTTCTCTCTGTCTGTCTGCAGGGAGTGCCATTCCCTCAAAATGAAGCCAATGCGATGGATGTCGTGGTGCAGTATGCTATTCACAAGCTGGGTTTCGAGATGAAGGACATTGTCATCTATGCCTGGTCTATTGGTGGTTTCACAGGTATTTGCCTCATGCATGGGCTACACTCATTGGCCATTTGTTTGGGACTTCCACCCCACTCCTCCTTTTTGAGTCCTTTTGATTTCTGGTCAAGACAGCCTCGCAATCGGACCTCCACTGACTACCCTCAGTGACAGGGCATCTTTAAAAATCATAAATAGATCTTGCTCATATTTATGAGACAGACTTCTGCCATTTTCCTTGGCCAACACAACTCTCAAGATCTCAATCCAGCTGAGCTAATTTTTCAATGTTTAAACAGTGCACCCAGGGTTAGGGTCTATTTTCCTTTTTAAAATCCATTCCAGTTTCTTCAACGGAATTGGAATTGATATTTGAGACATAATAACAGTGTGATTGTTCAGCTGCTTTCATGTGTTCAACTCCAGTTAAAGTCATTTGTTGCCACTGTGGGAAGCTCATTTTGACAGAAAACTGCTATTTGTAATTTTGATCAATGAGGAATTGGAATTTGTTAAAGGGAATGCGAAATGGAATTGAGAATCGATTTGTTTCACCCCAAACCTTGGTCGCACCCGTGGCTGTAAACCTTTTTGGTTTCAAAATGCAGTCTTTTGTTTTCATTTCATGTTGTGGGTATTTTGTCCCCCGTCAGTGTCGTACTAGTTTTTGTTATTTATAATTTAACATTATAACACGAAAGACACTGATTACTCAACAAGAACTTAATTTCTCCTTGTAGCCACCTGGGCTGCCATGTCCTACCCAGAAGTCAGTGCTCTGGTCCTGGACGCCTCATTTGACGACTTGCTGCCTCTTGCCCTCAAAGTAATGCCTGAAAGCTGGAGTAAGTCACCTGCCTTGTCTGTTTTTTTTTTTTTTATTTTACTTTCCTCTGAAAAAGCAGAAGAATATCAGTGTGACAGGATAGCGTCACGGCCCAAGCTGTTTCCAGCAGGAAGGAAACTGGAAAGCAGCAATGCAAGCGCAAGAGCGTACGTTTATAAAACAAATAACCAAACAAATAGGGCACGAGGGCCAAAATAAAGAGTTCAAACAAAAGAATACACGGATACAATACAAACCCCTACAGAGTCCAGGCTGGGCATCGCCTTCCCTGACTACTCTACTCTACTCTACTCTACTCTACTCTACTCTACTCCAAACACCCCCCCAGACACTTTTCCTCCCTTTTTATACACGTGGCCATTCCCCAATTGGTACCTAATTGGAGAATGGCCACAGCTGAGATTGTTGGCAAGGATAGATTTAACCCAACCCCTGTCCCAATCAGCAAGGTTATATTTCACTTGTTGATCTAACCGTTTGGGATTTTCTCTACAATCTGATTTGCGTCAGTTCAGATCAGTACCACCAGCAGATGGATTTCTGATGTGGTGGGGGCTGTGATTTGTACACTGACTGACTGGTCATTGGAGAATGGCTTTAGTCGTGAGTGGTGGAAACAAAGGTGCATGTTTTTTTTAGGTTTAGGAACTCTTTAGCACATCTGTTGCTTGTCACAAAAAAGCCACACGCGTTGGCTGGTTGGATCCATCATAAACCTGCCTTGCGTGCTTTGCAGGACAATCTGTGTGTAGCATTCAGTATGATGCTTTTCTTGGCAGTCATCATTGCAGAAACCCAAGCCAAGAACATTTGATTTGAATGTGACTCTGGGATGCTGTCTCTAGCTTTAGGAAACAAGTCGGCTAACAGCATCTGCAGGTGACTGTTCTCATAGACCCACTGCCTCGGCTCTGCCCCTAGCATGTGGCTAGCTCTTTCTAACATGGTCCCCCTCTGTCTTTCTCTCTTTTAGGGCCCCTTGTAACAAGAACTGTGCGCCACTACATGAACCTCAACAACGCCGAGCAGCTTTGCAAGTGAGCCTTTTCTAATCAGACATCTCCCTGAATGTACTGAAGATTAGCGATCCATGTCCTGCCCCTGATTGCATGGATTCAGGGGAACTGAAGCCTTGTTTAGTGTCGGTATTGAGGTTTATTATTGCTGGGAGGAGTTTTGAATATGGTTTCAAAGTAGAAGTGAATATTCAGAAATATTTTTACATTTTAAATTAGATGGAAAACAGTATTATTCATATGTCAGTAAAACAAAAAAAGAAACTCCCTTGAGTAAAATAAATCTGTTACTACAATGAAGTGACCTATTAAAGAAAGGAGAGAAACACTGTACAGCTGTGGCCAAAAGCTTTGCATCATCACCCTATAGAATTAACACACTTTGCTTCCTAAAGTCGAATGAAACCTGCTGAATAATGTTATGTTAACATATTGAATTGCATACAGCTTTGTAGTTTTATGTATAATCAACAAAAAACTGACACAAATTGGACATTTCTAAATGTTACATGAAATATCGTACTATTATTATGGCTTCCGGTAGAGTTGTGCGATTTCATTTTGTAGTTTATTTGATTACATGAAGTTAAATAAAAGATCTATATTCTGTTCATAAAGGTTTTTTTTAGTTTTAGTTTTTAATTATGTCTCAATCCTAAAATTCTGTGTGATGCAAAACCTTTATCCATAGCTGTACAGTAGAATGTATGTTATTTACTTCATATGTCATTTACGCCTCGGTTTACTTTGCAAGATGGCATTTTCTCCTGCAGCCCAGGGCCCTCTGTACTTTACAAATGCCATGATTGTGACAAACAAATACAATGTAAACCTACTGTAGTTGCACAGGGAAATAAAAAGGACACATATGCATGGTGGGCCAGTGGTTAAAGAAAAGGGCTGGATACCAAGGAGGTTCCCGGTTCAAATCCCGGCTCAGCCTCTGACCCACCATGTGACCTTGAGCAAGTCACTTGTACTCTGTCTCTGTAAGTCGCTTTGGATAAAAGCATCTGCTAAGTGACTAAATAATAATAATAATCTGATTCTCAAAACTTCAACACCTCTCTTTGCTTTCTTTATAGGTACCAGGGTCCTGTACTTCTCATAAGACGAACCAAGGATGAAATTATTACAACTACGTAGGTTTGATAGATCCTTCTTTATTTAAAAATGAAATCTGATTGATTTTTTGACAGATTTTCAAATTAATATGCATAATTTGGTCATGATTTTTTTTTAGACTGCTTATCCAATCGTGGTGTTTGGTTAGTTACTTGTGAATGAGTTTTATTGCATGCTTTCCAAACAGGCTTCAGACATTGGGGCCTGTATATACAGAGTAAGAATAGGAATCTGTTTTCTGTTTCTATTTGTTACAGAGGTCCGGAGGACATCATGTCCAACAGAGGGAACTACTTGCTCTTGCGCCTCCTACAGTTCAGGTGAGGTAATGCAGAAGCCAAGTTTTGTGATTGATAAATGGTTGGCTTTGAGCAAGAACACAGTGAATAAAAATCATAAGAAAGATGCAAGCATTTAAGGCTGGTTTCACAGACCTGCCATTAATCTTGGACTAACTAATGTAAAGAAGTCCAAGATCTCTGCTAATCAGGGCCTGTGAAACAAGCCGTTAATATCAAAATCAGGAATAAGGTACTTTTTAATTCTTTTGGAATTTTGTAGTTACACTGTTCTGTCAAGATGGTTAAATAGGCTTTATTGTAATAGTTTAGGTTCACTACTGACCCTAACGATAAAAAATGATATTATTATTATTATTATTATTATTATTTATTTCTTAGCAGACACCCTTATCCAGGGCGACTTACAATTGTTACAGGATATCATATTATTTTTACATATAATTACCCATTCATACAGTTGGGTTTTTACTGGAGCAATGTAGGTAAAGTACCATGCTCAAGGGTACAGCAGCAGTGTCCCTACCGGGGATTGAACCCACAACCCTCCAGTCAAGAGTCCAGAGCCCTAACCACTACTCCACACTGCTGCCACCAGATATTAAAAAACTGGGAATTTACTATGGTGCCTCTGACATTGTTGATGCTCACAGGTACCCCAAGGTAATGACTGAAGAGGGGGTCCGTGCTGTCAGAGAATGGCTGGGTGCAAGCAGCGCTATTGAAGAAGGTAACATCTATATGCAACGATAACCCTGTTACTACAAGGCTGTTCCTAAAGAAGGCTATACAGCCAGCCATGCTCTTACTGGAAGAGGTTATTCTTGAGGAAGGCAATACATAAAGATTATTATTTAGTCAAAATATTTTATCCAAAGCAGCTAACAGAGACTAGGGGGTGAACTATGCATCAACTGCTGCTACAGAGTCACTTACAATAGGACCTTGGTTGTTTTACATCTCATCCGAAGGATGGAGCACAAGGAGGTTAAGTGACTTGCTCAGGGTTGCACACAGTGAGTCAGTGGCTGAGCTGGGATTTGAACCTCCTGGTATCAAGACCTTTTCTTTAACCACTGGACTACCAAGATACTGTATCACCTTGAATGTTGTACTAGACTTTACAGCCACCATTGTAGAAAACATATGTAAAGGAGGGATGAATTTCAGATAATTGTCCTTTTTGCAGATGAAGCCTTCCTCAGTATGCTAACCTGTTTGCCTGCCTCTACCCACAGCCTCAGTGTACAGTCGCTATGAGGTGGATGATGACTGGTGCACATCCGTATTACAATCCTACCAGACAGACCAGACCACAGAATTTCCCTGGACCGTCGGTGGGTCTGCCTTTAAAAACAAAAACGTGTCTTTATACCAACATAAGTCATTTAATTTAACCCTTTCTTATTTATTTAATGTATTTATTTGTATTTAAGGCCATTCTAAAATACAGCCTTATTTATGACCTAGATTCTCACTGTCCCCTCTTTCTGTTTCAGGCGAGGACATGACTTTAGAAGGAAGGAGACAGCTGGCTTTGTTCCTGGTAAGCGTGTCTGTGTGTGCAGGCTGGTAGATTTTGTTTAATTTCCTAACCCTATTAAACTTAATGAATAAACACATTGAAATGATTTAAAAGCTGCTTATTTCTAATATTTAAAGGTGAATGTAGATTGCTGTTTTTATACTGCAAGTGTATTTGTAATGTGTTGTATGAAAGATGCAACTGAGTTGTATGCGACCCCTAAACTAGAATGATTTTGATGTAATTTAAATGTCCACAGCATTCACAGAACAGTATAAGAATGCATGGTCTTTGCATTGTGCATGTACTTATCTGTAAACACTATATTTAAGATTAAAGTGCAGTTATATAGGCTTAATACTTTAGATCCACCAAATCTCATGCCATCTCTCTTCAACTCCTCCCTCAGGCACGAAAGTACATGAGGAATTTTGATGCCAGCCACTGTACCCCCCTCCCTCCCTACGAGTTCCAGTCGCCATGGAGATTGTAGCCGCGCACCAGTGAGGAAACCGTTTGTGGGCGATTTCTACTTGAAGCATCCAGAATGCGCTTTCTATACGCGAGCGAGCCCATAGTCTGTAACAAAATAATTGAGGTCGTTTTAGCAACAGCCTGGTTTACCAGTAAGGGATCTACTTAAAGTAGCTCCGAATTACATTTTAATTGCTTTGTCATATTTCCTTTTTATATTGTTTTGTGTGTGCAACAGTTCTGGGTTGTATTGTTCTTACACTGTTAGATTATAATTGTTTTCTGTCAATCTGCCTTTACCTGGCTGTGAGCTTGTCTGGAGAATCCTAGGTGCCGGGATGAATCTTCGTTCTATTCAAATCCTTTGACCATGTAACCTTTGATCTGCTTTTTTTTTCGTTGAATTTAATTTTAAAGTAATCGCTCTTCTCTATGCAATGTGTTTAATCATTACCCGGAAGCAAACTAAACAGGCTGCCAGGTTCCTAAATGCAGGGTAACAGGTAGTGCGTCAATAAGGCAAACGCTTGCTCTATTTATTTTTAAGTAATATATATATATATATGTTTTAATATTTACACTGTTGTTTCAGAAATGGGAATTTCACAGGCAAATACATATTCCATGACAATGGGTAAAGCTGATGGAAAGAGTGAAATCTGTTGTAACTGTGAAAAAAAAAAAAACACAGCCTTCCACATAACCACTCCACATGACTGCAAACACCATGCAATAGTAATAATAAGACAGAAACTACACTAGCAGTTTAATTAGGGATGGGAGAAGATTGGGATATCCTGATCTCTCTCTCTCTCTCTCTCTCTCTCTGGCCAATTCTTTCTCTCACTAAACAAATCACAATTGAGGCATATTATTCTTTACTGTAAATACTTTTTGATTTTATTTGTTTTTCTTCAGTATGTTGTGTTAAAACACATTCTGTTTCTGTGTTTTTTGGTTCTATACCCAATCACGAGGATAAATTCAGTGGGGCTTTGAAGTGTACATGATCTTTCTCCATCTGTTCTTGAAATATTTGTGATGCTGCCATGCCAAGAACGATGAGACAGTGCCTTGCAGTGATCAAGACCTAGAGATGTCCTAATTCACTAGCCTCTCCTGTCTGGGTTTCAGGGATGGGCGGCGCAGTGTGAGCTAATTTGCCAGCCTCTCGTTTCTGTGGAGTCCTTGGCTGGAATCTGCTCAGGTCAGGAGTGAAATTAGGTTGCGAGTTGCAACGTGGCTCCCAGAAAGAGAGTGGGTATCACAAAACATCTTCAGACAGTTGGCATCATCATAACTGTGCACAAGGCCCATGGGGCTTATAATAAGAAGGTCCAGGCGTGAAAAAAATCTATCCTCTGGAGGTTTTACTACTGCTTGTTAATAAACATTTTTAATCAAATTCCGAAAAATGTATCGCTTTCCACATTGATGGAAACATAAGATTGAACCTCTACAGCGATTATGAAATGTGTCAGCTAGGAATTAATACTGAATGTAAAACTTTGAAAAGATGGAAAAGGCTTTTAGGGTTTTTGAATACCCACTGTACACTTATATACAAGTCAAAATAATGTAATTGGTTTAGGGACAATATTTAGTAATTCTAAGTTGAAATATTATGGTGAATCCCTGTACAGTACTGATATGCATATACAGGGTGAGTCATAGTTCATGCATCATTCTTAAAGAATTTGCTGCCACAGGAAAATTAAAAAATACATATCCACAAAGGTTTCCGTAGAGATAGTAAATCTAGAAATGTGTGAAATACTGTGAAACAACCTGTGCTATTTTCAGGCTCAGATCCGTTTACCCAGCAATACATTCAAGTTTAAAAGACACACTCCTTTCTCTTTAATAGTATAGGAAACTATGAGAACTTATTTTAAACAGGGGAGCAGCAGAAATAACAAGGGCTAGAAGATGAAAATCCTGACAGCAAATACATACACATATATATATATATATATATATATATATATATATATATATATATATTTACTGTGAGTCTAGACAACGTACTGAAGACTGAAGTTTTTAAAGATGAAACAACTGCTATAGTAAATATTACAATTTTGGTGCTTGCAGAAAAGATTCCCATCTTATAGACCCTTGTCCTTTTAAAGAATGAAATAGACCATTTTTTGCACAATTGGCTGTTAAGCCATTTAAAATTGTTAAGTGGGGAACCCGTGCCTGTCTAGTTGCTATACATATTCAATAGATCATTGAGTGGGAACATACAGAGAAGTGGAGGGATTGCTCCAAGCCAGACTGTTGAAAAGTCTGTGGTTGTGTTATAATAATTAATAATTATTTTGTCTGCAGACGAACAATGGCACAATGCTGTTTTTTTTCTTCTTACATCTTGTTTGGTAATGCTATAAAACAATAAACAAGAAAATATACATTTGTTTTTATGTCTATTTATTTAGATTCTGTCCTGGACACCTATCAAGCAGAGATTAACAGTTGGGATAACTGGATCATCATTATAGCTGTGGACCTGATCTTCATGTAATAAAAAGACATGCAATCTCAGGAGTCTCCAATTCATGATCTTTCATTTATATGGAAAGGAATTAGATGTTTTTTTTTCTGTTTTTGTAATTTTGATTTTTGATGTAGTTATATAAATGAAAAATAATGAATTTGGGGGATCATTGCTCTAACACCCACACAAGTGCAACAGATGAGTGAAAAGGAAGGAATCATTGCAACATCTTGTTTCAATTATTTCCTGCCTCTTATTGGTATTCAACCAGGATAGAATCGTATTGCGCGGTATAGGAGTGAATCCATGAGGACACCACGGATAATACCCCAGCTCTTCTGCAGAGAGTAGAGAAGACTGCAGAAGGACAGCACACTGCTCCATACTAACACCACGGTGGGGTATTGGTTGACCTCCGGCACAATGGGAGGAGTTCACTGAGCAAACACCACCTCTTTCAGCAGCCTCCACTTACTATCAGAGGTATGACAAGCTCCAAGGTGGTATGGCAGCCCTGCAGGATTGCCCACATGGTATCTCAAAGGAGCTTCACTGGTTTGACGTTAGCTCAGAACACCCGGATTTGGTAAAGCGTGCAATCAAAACAACGGTTGCTTCCTTAACTGTGTGAGGGATTGTCTGAGCTACCTGTGCTAAAAACAACCACTTTATATTGGAAGTGAAGAATTCTGTAACACATTTTGAAATCTGTCAGTATCTCAGGGTGTGCATAGCTTTACTTCAATGGAACCGCGTACCGAATTGTGATGAAAGGACGTTCTTTAGAATGTCGGTAATATAATATGTGGATCTCTATTCTAGTTACATTATTATTATTATTATTATTATTATTATTATTATTATTATTATTATTATTATTATTTATTTATTTATTTATTTATTTATTTATTAGCGGATGCCCTTATCCAGGGCGACTTACAGTCGTAAACAAAAATACATTTCAAGAATCACAGTACAAGTAATAATACAATTAGGAGCAAGATAAAAAATACGATGACTTTGGTTCAAGCAAGTACAAGTATGACAAAATACGATTCAATAACAGAGCAGATAACAGTGTCAGTGATAGTTACATCAGGATATAATTAAATACAAAATACTACAGATTAAATAACAATTGTGACAGATTACAGTACTCTAAAGTACAGGATTAAATGCAAAAAAATAGGGGGCAGATAAGAGCAAGGAAAGCGCATTTAAGGAAGAGTTATAAGTGTCCAGAGGGGAAAAAAGAGGAGTTATACAGGTTACATGTAGTAGCGCATAGCGTTTTAAATATATATTTTAAAAAAATGCTTACACAATTATATCTATAATATAGCAGGCTGCATAGAACTCGCTGTTTCAACCATTACTGTTTGTTGACCTCTTCTCTCAGTTCTCTCTGTAACAGTGTTGCAAACTTTCTATGCAGATTTGCTACCTCTGCACTTCTCGGCCACCGTAGACATTGGCCGAAGGTCGCAGTCCTAACAAGGTCGATCTCTTAAGAGACCAATCAACACAGTCCTCCACATAAGAATCTACAGCCGGAGCCAGTAGGCTTGAAGGGGCGGGTCTAATGACATGTATCAGGAAGGAGCGAGAGAAACAAAGCAGGAACGTTGAGGTCTATGAATAAATGTAATCTAGTCTAGTGCATTGATAAGATGTGTGTATCTCAGTGTGTACCTTACCAAAGAAAACGTTAATCAGAAGAAGTAACCGAATAGATAGCCCTCGCTGACTGGAGATGTGCTGCTAGTTTTTGTAAAGGTAATTTTATTTTGCGGCATACACAGAATGCATTTTGAAAGTGAAATGGGACCGGTCTGTAGTTACAGGACGCTTTGCAAGCCTTTCCATGGTAAACTTGCCAAGACTAGCCAAAGAGAGTTGGTTATTAACAAACTCTTACAATGATGTTGCATCATATGTCTGTATATAATGTCTATATGGTGGGTAGGTGAATTCACTTGCAGGTGAATATTAACATAGAGTGATACAGACAATTAGCAAGTTTTGTTCCTTAGCATGAATTGTGACAATTTGACAAACAGTTATTAATGGTAGTAAGCGGGTTACTGTCTGAGACCCGAAAGCAGATTGTATTAATACTTGTACAATTAGGGATTGGCTTATGAATGTGCTAAGAGTCAATTAGAGATGTGATGTGATATCAACTTGTGTACTGTATTTCTTAGAAGGTTGAGAGCATCAGGATTTTCTAGCTCGACTTATTCCACATAGGAGGCAGTGTGGTCCAGTGGTTAAAGTCCAGGGCTTGTAACCAGAAGGTCACCGGTAAAAATCACACCTCTGCCACTGACTGACTCACTGTGTGTGACCCTGAGCAAGTCACTTAACCTCCTTGTGCTCCATCCTGCGGATGAGATGTTATATCAATGTCCTATTGTAAGTGACTCTGCATATAACGCACAGTTCACAGCCTACCTCTGTAAAACTCTTTGTGATGGTGGTCTGCTATGAAAGGTGCTATATAAAAATAGATTATTATTATTATTATTATTATTATTATTATTATTATTATTATTATTATTATTATTAATGTCAAATGAAACAACATTAAAATACAGATTTCTCAAATGGCACAAATCAGAGGTTGAGCTCAGTGCAGTGGTTTGCAATAACTTTAGTTGCTCTGTTACTCAGTGTGGAGTAGTGGTTAGAGCTCTGGACTCTTGACCGGAGGGTCGTGGGTTCAATCCCCGGTTGAGGACACTGCTGCTGTACCCTTGAGCAAGGTACTTTACCTAGATTGCTCCAGTAAAAACCCAACTGTATAAATGGGTAATTGTATGTAAAAAATAATGTAACAATTGTAAGTCACACTGGATAAGGAAGTCTGCTAAGAAATAAATAATAATAATACTCCAGTATTGCAGTATTTTAGAATGTGTCTCGTGTGCACACATTTGAGCTGGAAGGACTAGTAGTCTGCAGCAAATATAAGTTGTGAACAGGGCATCAAACTTGCAAAGCGGTCTTCAGACGTTGTTCACGTTTCTTTTTGACACAGGCATCGGCTCTCCGGGATACAAAAGACGTTTTAACGATGAAACCCGATCAAGATGAAGACGTTTCAAAACAGAAATGTTTTCCGATAACAAAGCCGCTCGCAGACCAGCCATCTGATGAAGAGAAAGAGGACTCTGTACACGTGAAAGAAGAGACCCGTGATCTTGAATCGGCCACTATAAAAGAGGAAGCCTTCGATCTTCAGTTGGTCCAGATTAAAGAGGAGATCGTCGATCCAGAATTGGAATCTGTCCACTTCAAAGTGGAGGTCCCTGGATTACAGTTTGATCAAATGGCACAGGATGTCAGTGAGCTTGGAGCGGTCTGTGTTCTAGATGATCCTGAACTTGAGTCTGTCAAGACAAAAGTGGAAGACTGTGATGTAGAAACAGTGGAAATGAATCACTTGGCCAGCATAGACAACAAGATACCATGTAAGTAAAACGGGTGTGCTTCTGTTGTACTCTGAATTGTCGAGTACTGTATCGCATGGTCCTACGCAACATTAGGCTGCTTCCCAATTTCAGTAGACCAGATACAGGATTTTAATTGCAGCCTTGTGAAGTTCTAACTATTAAATGTTTGGATGAAAATTAATTTCTTCCATGTTTTGTAACCAGGAGGTCCCCGTTTCAAATCCCACCTCAGCCACTGACTCATTGTGTGACCCTGAGCAAGTCACTTAACCTCCTTGTGCTCCGTCTTTCGGGTGAGACGTAGTTGTAAGTGACTCTGCAGCTGATGCATAGTTCACACATCCTAGTCTCTGTAAGTCGCCTTGGATAAAGGCGTCTGCTAAATAAATAAATAATAATTGTTGCGAATGAAGTTTAGTCTTAAAAGGGCTTGACTGAATTTCAATATTTCAGGCCTTTGAACTAAAGCAGCATACACCATCAGCACGCTGGATCATAATGAAGTATCCCCACTCCTACCACTGCTAAAATTTCATAAACCATTTTAACTCGAAATTACTATTTTCAGATCTTCAATGTTATGCAAAATCTAGCAGCACCCTTCACTTTGATCTGACCTAAGATGGCAACCAGTACACTTTGAATCACTGTCTTAATGTTTGGTACACAGCCACGATCATTGATTTTTCAGTTTCATTCCCAGTGTTGTCCAATACAATATAACCCCATGTCAACGCTACAGGTCATAATGAAACAGCTACACTGCTGTAATATAGAAGTATTTCAATAAAGAGATTTGATAGATATTAACCATTGCATCGTTGTTTCTACCCCTGGACATATAGATCTTTTTCACACATCTTTTTAGCCTCATTTTTACAAACCATTAGATCCGTTATGACATTCTGCACCTGGGGATGCTTTGTTTTTGTTCACTAAACTCCTGTTTCTAGTATTGTACAGCAGCGTGCAAGCTGATTAGAACGCCCCATTGCTTCTGTAGTTTTGATTTGTTGTGTAGATGAAATCAAACCACAGGAACTGAAAATCTTAGAACACTGGCAAAATGGGCAAATTACTTGACTTTAATAGAACACACGTGCAATTAATTTAAAAATAGTAAGAGAAAAGACACACATAGCCACACATGATCAAATGCATGAGACCGAGTTTTTAATACAGGTAGGTATATAAATGACAAATCTCGAGGTGTTCTAATATATATATATTTTTTTTTATAGGTGATGAGGACCAAGACAATGAATCCTATCCCTGTCCTCACTGTGAAATCTATTTTACTGGGGAGCACTACCTTGAGAATCACATCCAGGGCACACACCAAGCCAGCATTTACTCAGAGGAGACTCTGTATTGCTGTATTGAATGTGGGAAGAGTTTCAATTCCTTGGATACCCTTACAAATCACCAGCGAATTCACACAAAGAAAACGATGCTTCAGTGTAACTACTGTGGGAAAAGTTTTAAAAAATCAGGAGACCTTAAAAAACACCAGCGAACCCACACAGGAGAGACGCCGTATCACTGCGCCGAGTGTGGGAAGAGTTTCAGTCAGCTGGCTCACCTCAAAGCCCATCAGCGAATTCACACAGGAGAGACTCCTTACCCTTGCACTGAATGCGGGAAGTGTTTCCGGGAATCGGGACAGCTCAAAACGCACCAGCGCATTCACACAGGAGAGAATCCCTATCACTGTGCTGAGTGTGGCAAGAATTTCCGCGAGTCGGGAACGTTGAAAAAACACCAGCGCATTCACACGGGAGAGACACCGTATCACTGCCCGGAATGCGGAAGGGGATTTCGGTTTTCGGGAGATCTTAAAACTCACCAGCGCATTCACACGGGAGAGAAACCGTATCGCTGCACTGAGTGTGAGAAGTGTTTCCGTCAGTCTGGAGACCTGAAGAAACACCTGCGAACTCACACAGGAGAGAAGCTGTTTCACTGCACTGTGTGCGGGAAGGGCTTTGCACAGGTGGGAAACTTGAAGAAACATCAGCGAACGCACAGATGAGCCCCTTTGTGACTGGAATTGAGGGATAGAACACTGTGCTTTGTATAAAATACTTTTATAAGAGGGAATAACAGGAACATTTAACAGAAGTCCACCTAGAAGTTTTTTTTTGTATGGTCCTTTTATCAAGTGGACCACAACTTCTTCTTGTATAGTACTGTAAATTTCTGAACATCTTCGGCCCCACGTTTTGACTTTGCACTTGTCTTCAGTCATGGGGGCTGTGCTAGCGTGATGTTCTTATTACACAAGCACATGGGCTCATACACCAATATAGTAAAGGAGCACACCTTTTCACTGAATGCTGCTTGTCCTCAAACATAAGCTTGTGTGCCTGCTTCTGCTATTATATTGTAAACTGCAGGTAGAGTTGCTACAGTGATGTGCTCCTCATAGATTTGTGTGGCACTGATTCCACAAGACACTTAACGTTGTATTGTAGCCCGTTTTCCGTCTATTAGGCTGGCAGAGGATGAAGATCAATTGGAATGAGATCCGTGGATTTCCTTAAATCCTATCTGGTGGACATTCTGCATTGTTGGGTGGACTTGATCAGCCACAAGGGTCAGGTACATGTGGGACAGTATTTGAATATCCACGCCCTAGTTTAACTAATCTAATCTCTGTTTTTGTGTTGTTTTTCGCATGAGCACAGTTCCACAACCATATAGAATAGACATTTTTGGAATTGCCATTAAAAGATAATTGTGTTTTATTTAGGAGCATGTACGCATGGGTGTGTGGAATGTGTTGCATATGATTCTCTCTTTAAATCCCTTAAAACAGGTACAGTATTGGTCCACCTATACAATGTCAATTAGATCAATATGGATATGTTTGATTATTTTGAGAATCGACTGTCCGGTTGCATTGAAACTGTATGGACATGTTCTTGAGCTTATTGGAATCACTGTGATTTATGAATTAAATGTCTGGTTTCTGATGAACTAATAGTCAATTTAAAGCAACTTGTTTATATTAATACCAGTTGTACTGAGTGATGCTGTTTGCCTTATCTGCAGTCCGTTACATTTGATTTAAAAAAAAAAAAAAACACCTTGCCATGCTTCAGCCTGCTTGTACATGATGATAAAATTGTGCAAATAAAACCGTTTTGATGTTGCTGACACTGCTTCTCTCTGTGCATGTTTTGAATTCATATGCATTTCTGTAAAGCCTCGCTGCAGTTTTCAGACGGGGTGCCAGGCAGATGAATTACCCGAGTTCAATTCTTACTGGATTCATTTTTTTTCTTAAAGCATAGCATCTTTTTTAATTGCTTTTCTATGTGAAGAGAAAGGGGACAACAACCAGCAGGTAACAGCTGCACTTTGAAGTGTGTTTAATCACGTCTACATGTAAAAAGTTCATCATGTTAACTTCTGCATGCATTTGTATACGTCTGTGGATTTGCACTATATTACACAAGTATGCAATTTCAGAAGTATTTATTTGCTGTTGTCTCAGGGACACAAAACAATGGGTTACAATAATCATCTTTTGCACATAAGCAAAGAAGGGGAAAAACACATCACAAGTAATGATAGCAGTAACCCGCAATAACTATCATAGCATCTTAGTTCTAACCAAGGCTTTAGAATCCATATTCAGGGATGGAAATAGGACAGCAGTTTCACCCATTCCAGGTTGTACTGGGAGCTTGATTAGCCACAGTCTACAGATAACAAGCTCAGGTGTGTCTTATTAAACCAGGAATGGATCAAACTGCTGTGCAATGGGAGTCCTATTTCCATCCCTGCTTTGTCAGGTTGGGTCTTAAAGGATCCCAATGATTCAACATCAACATACCCTCACCACTCTTTGTAAAGAAGTGTTCAAAGTCTGTCTGCACTTAACAGTGTCCTCTGGTCTTGATTCCTGTGTTTGTTAGGTTTAGCTTTGTCAACTTCTTTTAGGATTTTCAATACTTGAATCAAGCCCCCTCCTAACTCTTCTACGTGCTATGCTAAATAAATTCAGTTCCCAATTTTCACAGCTCATTCCTTTAAGCCCTGGGATTAGTGTGGCTGCTCATAGCTGGACTCTCTCCAAAGCCACAGTGTCCTTTTGTGCTCTGGTAAGAAGCAGATGAACCATTCCTGTATCAACTGTGAACCCTCTGGTGTTTTTTCAGAGTTCCCGACTCCCGAAAACTTCTCCCACAAACGGTGCAGAGGTAGGGCGTCTCTCCCGTGTGAATCCTCTGGTGTTTTTTAAGATCCCCGGTCTGTCGAAATTTCTTTCCACAATCGCTACAGTGATAGGGGGTCTCCCCACTGTGGATTCGCTGGTGTTTTTTCAGGGTTCCTGACTGATTGAAACTCATTCCACATTCGTTACAGTGATAGGGAGTCTCGCCTGTGTGAATGCGTTGGTGCTTTTTAAGGGTCCCCATCTCCCGGAAACTCTTCCCACACTCAGTGCAGTGGTAAGGTGTTTCTTCAGTGTGGATTCGCTGGTGTATTTTAAGAGTGCCAGCCTCGCGGAAATTCTTCCCACACACAGTGCAGTGATACGGCGTCTCTCCTGTGTGAATTCGCCCGTGTTTCTTAAGCGTGCCAGACTCTTTGAAACTCTTCCCGCAGTCAGTGCAGTGAAAGGGCGTCTCTCCTGTGTGAATTCGCTGGTGTTTTACAAGGTGGCCCAAGCGGCTAAAACTCTTCCCACAATCGTCGCAGCGATGCGGGGTCTTTCCTGCGTGACCTCGCTCGTGGTTTTTAAGGGTGTCCATCGAACTGAAGCTCTCTCCGCATTCAACGCAGCAATACAGGGTCTCCTCTGAAAGGTCTTTGTCTTGGTGCGCACCCTGTATGTGCTTCTCAAAGTGCTGACTCCCAGTGAAAGAGATTTTGCCGTGAGGACAGGGATAGGAATCACTTTCATGCGCCACTACAAGAAAGACAGAAGAGACAGTTAGTTTATAGGCCAGTACTTATACATTTTTTGGGGGGTCCTCCATTTTATGGCTTCTTGGTAGCTCTGGACTCTTGACCAGAGGTTCGTGGGTTCAGTCCCAGGTGGGGGACACTGCTGCTGTACCCTTGAGCAAGGTACTTTACCTAGATTGCTCCAGTAAAAACCCAACTGTATAAATGGGTAATTGTATGTAAAAAATAATGTGATATCTTGTAACAACTGTAAGTCGCCCTGGATAAGGGCGTCTGCTAAGAAATAAATAATCTGCTAAGAAATAGAACTTAGTTCTTCACTCCACAAAGTCAACTGATAATGACAAACAAAAACCACAGCTTGTAGAGGACAATCCTGTTGGAATCAACAAAGAAACTTGACCTTTTTTCTTTCTATTTCTACTTTGCACATTGCAGCACTGTTGTTTTTGGTCCTATTTTAAGTGCAGTATACCTGTTTTACTTACATGTTATCTGACTGGATAACTCCTGTTTATTGCTAGACAGCTGATGCTTCCTCTGACTGGATCCCAGTTCAGTTCCCTCCTTTTCAGCATTAGCATGTAAGTCCTCAGACCTCTCTCCTTTAATGCAGGCAGACTCTGGCTCAGGTACCTCCATCACATGGACAGATTCTAACTCACTGACGTCTTCTGCAAAAGAATAGCATTCCAGTTCAGGTGCCTCCTCTTTAACATGGATACATCCGATCTCACTGATATCTCGAGCAATCAGATCAGTTTCCAGTTCAGGGTCATTGACCTCCTCTTTAATGTGAACACGTTCCAGTCCAGGGACCTGCTTTGGAATTGTTGCGCAGTTCTGTTCTGGAATCTTACCAGGTTCCATCCTCCGCTCTCTCTTCAGCACCTGTGTGTGAAAGGAAAGAGAATTAGTGAACCCACATTGTAATCCATCTCAAACCAACTGATCTGAAGCAGCTATTTAAAAAATGCAACAATTTTCACTCTTATGTATTGGGTAGTATGATGTGGTGTGTAGATATAAAAAGGTTTATAAGGTTTCAAATGTTTTGTCATCAAAGTTTAGGTCACTCTGGGCAAAACTGTACTTCTTAAACTAGATGAGGTGCTGTAGATATTGTATTATTTATTTTATTTATTTTTTTACAATTTTATTTACATTATTATTTGTTTATTTAGCAGACGCCTTTATCCAAGGCGACTTACAGAGACTAGGGTGTGTGAACTATGCATCAGCTGCAGAGTCACTTACAATTACGTCTCACCCGAAAGATGGAGCACAAGGAGGTTAAGTGACTTGCTCAAGGTCACACAATGAGTCAGTGGCTGAGGTGGGATTTGAACCGGGGACCTCCTAGTTACAAGCCCTTTTCTTTAACCACTGGACCACACAAATCTTTTTGTAACACTAATTATAGAGGGCGAGAGATGTTAAACAGTCTTTATTTTTAGTACTGTTTATCTTGGAATAGAGTGCTTAAAGTTACGGGAGAAAAAAAATATCAAATGATTAATAATTTTTTTTCCCTATCAAAAACTCCGAAAACATGTGTCTAACTAAATCTGACCAACATTTTAACTAACACCTTTAGTTTGATATATTGAGTTTCTTATAGTGTTAGAACTTCAAGATTAACTCTAAACTGTGGAACAGAAAATGACTACATATTTCCAATATTGTCCAAGGATTTGAGTTAATAAAAAATAAATAAATTAGATGACCTAGCGGGCAACAGCCTTTTGGGGTTTCGTATTCTCAATACAAAAATACAAAAGGACTGCTGTCAGTAGTTTAAAATCAGGGCTGAAGACATTTACATATTGCTTTTGTATAACTGTTATTGTCGTTACGAGAAAGGGAAAGAGGGTAGTTATATTTAAAAACGTATTTTAAGGCGCTACAGGCCTAAGTGCGAGCATTAAGACCAGTCTTAAATTACACGCCACATTTAAAATGATTTGAATTTAACGTAGTACAGTAACTTCTAGATACTTTACTTAATATTTATGGCGCACCATACTACTTTATTGTGTTTGGCTGTAAATATACTAAGGTAAACATTGTGTTTGGTTTTACCATATATGCATAATAATATATACCTCCGAAAAAGAATCGCTATGTAAAATACAGTTATGTGTTGGTAACGTTATCGACATCGATTATTACCTTGACAACGATATAAGGACGGCGTTCCACTGCGTTTTTCAGTAAATCTTTTTTTAATATATAAAAGAGAACTGTGTTTTTGAGTCTGACTCGTGTGGTGAGGTTAAATAGTTGAAAATATCTCACACCACGCAACTCGCTTTGTTGTGGTTCTCTCCTTCCGACAATGCCGCATAAACCCGCCCACTTCTGACTCTCATTGGCTAATGTGGTTCAGTTTGGTCTAGACAGCTTTACGTCAGACTCATTTTCCCTGCCTGTATTTCATTTCGCTTCTGCCAGATCAATATCAAGGCGAGGTTCGTTGATAGATGAAATGGGAGCCGTATCATTCCAGAGATGATAGACAAAGAGAATGAGATGTGATCCCTTTTTTTGGACTAACTAAACAATAATTACAAAATTAATCACGAGGTCCATAAGAGACGTGCAACTGACGTCATTCTGGCGCCAATATATTGTCAGTATAGTGTAGTAATATGGTGCTTAGCAGGAGCTGAAATGGCAAACATAGGGCTGGAGTTTCATTACCTTCTGTACGGTTATTGTAAAAAGACATTCCTAGCCGGTGTGCTTGTTGCCAGCAAGTGATGTGAATAACGTGACACACACTTTACACTATATATATATATATATATATATATATATATGTGTGTGTGTGTGTGTGTGTGTGTAATCATACGGTTTTGTGATAGAATGAGCTATCTTTATGGAAATAAATCTAGTGGCATAACATTAAGAACCAGTGCCTATAACTATTGACATCTGTTTAATATAGTTCAGTGTTATTGGACGGTCAGTTTTGGACTGGATTAGCGGACACTTCATCACAGTCAGAACAGCGATACGGCGTCTCTTCTGCGTGAAATCGCTGGCAAGCTCCACCAACTAATTAAAACTCTTCTCCACAATCCTTAAACTCATACAGTTATACATGTCTAAAATATATCGTTACTGTACACTTTTGTGATGTAATTCGTGTAGCAGGAAAGCCCTATTTAATGTTATGTACCTAGTCTTTTTTTTTTTTTTTTTGCAATAAAAAATGGTTAGATTTTCAGTTTTCGCGCAGTTTAATCGGTTGTGCGGTGACCAAAGGGTTAACTCCTGCTAATTAGTTTGCAGATTCAGCTGAGAGATTTCCTAGGCTTGTTAGTTGTTGGCAGAAGCTGCTGTTTTCTACAAAGCCGACACCATTTATATTTTTCTCCGATTGGAATTCGTTTGATACAGTTATGTATGAGGTAAGATGCATTTAACCTATTTCAGGAAGAGTTCACCTGGTTTACCGTGCAGAAAAAAATAAACACACTGAAGCTGTGAATGTAATAACATTAAACACGAGAACACAACGGAAGATAAACTGTCTAAACGTTTGGGTGTCTAAAGCAGCATTTGTGTTTTGAATAATGCACATACTCGAATTGACTGGGGTTCTGAAATTAAAAAAAAAAAAACTCCATACGGCTACAAATGAAAATGTTTTGGGGAAAAAAGTGCTTTGCGCATTTTTTTTTTTTTTAAATGTTATTTTATTTTTAATGAAACGTCATCTAAATTATAATTGCGTGTTGAATTACTGTTTCACAGGTCCATGACGTACTAAAATACAAACTTAACACATAACGTGTTCTCAAATATTTTCTCTCTAGTTCAAACTATTCAATAGCGTTAGGTTTATTGCATGAGGTTATTGCCTGTCAATAGCCAGTTGTTTCGCCAGGTTTCAATCGGAGGGTTTACACCTGGTGCACTATATAGACTATCCGGTAGAGGGCACTGTTATTATTATTTATTTCTTAGCAGACGCCCTTATCCAGGGCAACTTACAATTGTTACAAGATATCACCTTATTTTTACATACAATTACCCATTTATACAGTTGGGTTTTTTACTGGAGCAATCTAGGTAAAGTACCTTGCTCAAGGGTACAGCAGCAGTGTCCCCCAGCTGGGATTGAACCCACGACCCTCCGGTCAAGAGTCCAGAGCCCTAACCACTATTCCACACTGCTACCCTACCCCACTGTTGGATTGGGTCAATGAGTGGAATAATAACTCCATCTCAGGGTTCTGTGGCAGTTCTTGCTGTTCCCTGTTTGCAGGTAGCTGAGGAGAGTGAGAGAGACCCTCGCCCTGCGCTCCACACCAGTCAGGGGAAGGAGTGGGATCACAGGCAGAACGGATAGGTTTGGTTTAAAAAAAAAAAAAAGTGACACATGCCATAACTGTGACAAAACAGGGATGGAAATAAGACTCCTGTTGCATAGCAGTTACATCAGGTTTTACTACGAACTTGATTAGCTCCAGCGGATAGGTAACAAGCTCAGGTGTGTCTCATTAAACTCATAGTAAAACCAGGAATTAATCAAACTGCTACGCAATGGGAGTCTTATTTCCATCACTGCAAAGGGCAAGTTGATGATCATAACATATGCATTGAATGTACAGAATAGAGTAAGAATTATGAAATGAAATGTTCAATCTCAACTTGATGAGCAATTCTCCACATGACTGCATCAATTTGTGATGTACATATTATTTATTTATTTATTTATTTCTTATCCAGGGCGACTTACAATTGTTACAAGATATCACATTATTTCACATTCTACATTATTTCACATTATACAGATTTTTAAAAATTATAAAAACTCAAAAGGAGTCCTTAATGTTGTTGTAACACACATAACGTGAAATGGGCCTAATTCCTCATCTGTATTCTGTACATGCTGTTATATAGAAATGATCCTATGAAGGAATCATTTAGATAGCTTGCGCAGAAGTTCCTCATTGTCAGTGATTGTGATTCGTTGTTTGCAGGTAGAGGAGGATGGGGAGGAACCTGACCCTGCCGTAAACACCAGTCAAGAGAAGGAGAAGGAGGAGGAGGAGGAGGTGGAGGACTGCCCTTCTGATCAGGAGGTCTGCATCTCCCCACAAGAGAGAAACCATGCACTAGTCTCCCAGCCTCTCACCCCTGGAGCCCTGGGTTCCAATCAAGCTGCTCGGGTCACAAGTGAAATGAGTTTCATCAATGGACATTAATCCAAACACCACCACCACAATTCCACACATGTGGTGTCAATTGCAACATGCTCTTACTTAGACCACTGTGTTGGTGCTAAATTGAGGTCTGGTTCAACCAGTTACACCACCCCACAAATCCTGACTCATTTCAGATGCATCAGTTTTAGCGGTCTCACTGCTAAAAGAAAGGAAATTGCATTTTAATGATTACAAAATCTCACCTGGATGTTGTGACCTGCGCTATTGGCAGTCTCTGCCAGGTCTGAATTGCATGCAGGTGGGCACATTGAGAGCACCTCACAGCTTTGATGCACCTCGATCCTGACCCGAGCACCCACCATGTGCACCAAGTCTGCCAGGGCAGTGTTGCCAGCGAGTGTGATCGATGGTTTGTTGTTTTCAGGTAGAGGTGAGAGAGGCAGAACCAGTGCCTGCCCTCAACACCAGCCAAGGAGAAGTTTCAGATGAGGAGGTACAGAATATAAACGATGTTCCTTAAAAATGCTGCTTCTCTCTTGCAAGACTATTCATGGTTTGGCAAATGATGGCCTCTTGGTTATTCTAAGAACTCGATTTTAAAAAACCTTTCAAGGGCTTTTAGTTTTCGAGCTCCTTCATTTTGGAACTCGCTTTCAAATTGAATCCAGGATACAGGATAGTGTACTTTCAAGATGTCACAAGATGACGTCATTATTAACAAGTAGTTATGTTGTTGATACTGTACATTGACCGAAACTATGAATTAATATCAAATTCATGAATATTTCCCAAGATCTCGACCAATAAGGAGAAGCACTGGAGATTGGGTTCGGAAGACCCTAACGACACCTTGGTGTTTGATTTTAGCGAGATGGAGAGCGCCCTCTTGACGTTGGAGTCGTGTACTGCAGGAAGGAAGCACAGTATGGAAACAGTGGAGAAGAACATGCGTGAAGCGGAACCACCCAGTATTGGCTAAATTTCAAACAGTACATTATACAAGGTTTTGTGTTTTTTCTTTTGTTAGTAGTTAAAATGTGATATGAAATATTAAAATAAATGTAATCTATATTTGAACAAAATAAAAATTCTGATTCATTTCTTTATTAAATGCAAGTATTTTCATGGCTTTACCCTGAGCACACTCTGCCAGTCTCTGTGGGTCAATGGCAGCTCATCAGTGGTTTAGTCCATTTCGAGCAACTAACTGAGAAAATCCCAAATAAATGAGTTCCAATTGTAGCGTACCTAAGAAAAAAGTAAAAAAAAAAAATTTCTTTGTCAGAGCTGCTTCTAGTTTATGTGATCTGAATGGAGCAATACTACTGAATTGTCTGTGTCTCAGGTTTGTTGCTGAAAAATGTTGAGCTCCCATCAAGGTGACAGGCTGTGATTGGCTGGTTTTGGTGGATAATAAAAACATTTGGACCAATTGTGTCTTTGTTTAGTATTTGCTGTCCAATAGCTTTGTTAGACTGAGTTCTCAATACTGAAAGTCAAAATGGAAAAGTTGGTACTTGCACGGATTGATTTTAAATTTGATTCACCGGTGATGCGTTGACCTGGCAGCAGACATCTACCGTCTGATAGGAGCCCGCTAGAGCTTAAAGCTGATTGGCTGATGGTACTGAATAGTTTTCTAATAATCGGAAGATCCAGTAAATTAGTTGAACTGGTCTGAAGTGGAACAAGTTAAAATTGAGCATAGGGACCAACCTATAGATCTGTATATAGAAAATAAACCAGGATCCACATTTATTTTCAGAAACATTTAATGTGTGTTGTAGTGCACATATAATTAGCCCCTGTTTATAGATTATTTACAAAATAGTGTATGTAAAATTATTTATACCATTTAATATATATGGACTTGTTTATAGATTTAAAAAAGATATATAATATTCAGGTAATATTCAGAGATACTTTGAATAGCATTTCCGACACTGACTACCAAGATAAACACAAGGAACCAATAGTAACACTTTTTAAATTAATTAGACTTGGCACAATATACTGTATGATCTGGTAAGAGCATGACACAATGTAGAACTACTCTTGTCAACGTTAAGGGTTGTCTTTTGTATTGGAAGTTTAAAAAGCTTCTTAAATATACATTAAAGTGCGATATTATATCCTAACTGATGTCATTGTTCCCAGGCACGAGATCCAGCAATCAAACCCTTTTGTTTCTTTTGATGCCATTCTCTAGCAAGATGATATAAAAACAGCATTCATGTGACACGCTTTGATTTGCACTTTCTGATTTCTATATTCTGCATTTGTCTTGGTCCTTTTTTTATGTACCTAAAAATACTTATTTTTCACCTTTTGTAATGTGTTCCCACTTTCTGAAAAAGGGAACCATTAGTTACAGTAATCCAATTACTCCACAACACTCCACCAATGCACATGTAAATCGTGATTTGTTAGAAGCTGGTTATATGGGGAAATAATCTTCTCTATGTTGCCCTTGTGTTATTATTTATTATTATTTGTTTATTTAGCAGACACCTTTATCCAAGGCGACTTACAGAGACTAGGGTGTGTGAACTATGCATCAGCTGCAGAGTCACTTACAATTACATCTCACCCGAAAGACGGAGCACAAGGGGGTTAAGTGACTTGCTCAGGGTCACACAATGAGTCAGTGGCTGAGGTGGGATTTGAACCGGGGACCTCCTGGTTACAAGCCTGTTTCTTTAACCACTGGACCACACATCCCTGTTGCGTAAGGTTTCATCATTTCATAACACTGATCAAAACTTGGATTAGTTTCTGTCTTGAGATCTTCTTTAAATTGCATGACTATGTCTTTGATCTGATCCTTTTTGAAGGCCAGCATGCTCTTCACCAGTTCAGCCTCCAGCTCCATTTCATAGTTCTCCTGTTCTGTAGAATAGAGGTTCCACTTACAGCCCTGTCTGATGTGGCAGCCTCGGACTTTGTAGAGTACTAGAGAGATTAACGACAGGAAGCAGAGAGCTCCGATACCAAACATCTGGTGGAAAAGGAAGAAACTCTTTTTAATAATATAGTTTTAGTATTGCTATTTATTAAAATCAATTGGATGTTGCATTACTGTCTCGTGGACCTTTGTATTTACATGTTTCAAAAGTGGCAATCAGCAAGGTGTTTTTTTTTTTTTATTTAGAGTGCCCATTATAAGTGTTATTTACCCTATTGTCTGCATAATTGCACCCAGTAATACAGAAAACGGAGCTTTAGAAATGATGGTATGAAAGCTAAATTAATGGTGATTTTTTGTCTAAAGCCCCTTTTACACTGGCATGCTCTACCCGGGTCAGATTTCATACGGCTTTTGATAAATGGATCGCTGTGACCCGGGTCAACCCGAGTATGACCCAGGTATGTGGTTTCACACTACGTGAGATTGTGACCCGAGTATCCAGAACCTGGGTCTTTTTAAATGAGTGAACTTGAATAAAATCTTGCTCTTGAGTTGAAATATAGAATGTTTAAACAGAAGTCATATTTTCATATCAGCAGAACTAATTTGAAAGTGGTATGTGTCCTAGGTAGGCTATTCTTGATAATGATAATGATAATGATAATGATAATGATAATAGAAAGAAGCTATCATATCCCTTGTTTTTATTGCCTTTATATATACTGCATAGCTTTTAACCATGTATTGAAGTGGTGTAAATGTACTAGACTTAATTAGATTTTAAGAGTAGTTTGAAAACAGTTGTTTAACCATCTTGTTAGTAAATTTGCGTGATCTGTAAGGAATATCATTCATAACAAAAATAAATTACAAAAAATGGTACATACTTACTTGGGACCAAACCATCAGTAGTTCTAATCTTGCATCTTTTGACAGTGCTTTCTTTGTGAACTGTATTTCTGTGCCGTTCACCGACATTGCACAGACAAAATACCTGCCATCTAGAAACAAAATGACACACCAGCAAGCGCCTGGGTAGAAAATGGATAGGCATGTTTTGACCGAGCATTTGCATTTGAACCTGCCACAGCAGATCCTGCTTCTCTCTTGAAGACCTGCACTGAGGCAGATCAACAAAAAAACTGGACCCAGAAAACAAAAGGCAACGTTAACTCTGTTCCAGTAAATATCACTCAGGCAAAAGAAATTATCGTCCAACAAATCCTCTAAAAAATAAAGAACAATTATCACAGTCATTTTCTTGATTAATTCCATGAAACTGAAGTTAAACGTGTCAAGCGACTTCAAAGATTTGAAGACATCCATTGCAAAATGTGTTTTTGGAAGTGTCTTAGTCTTAGAAGATGCATATTCCTCCTAGTTAAAGCAGAAGCTTCTTTATATATTTGTAAGTACTTGTTCCTGTTAAACAGGTAATGTATGCATTTTTTTTTAATTTGGGTGGGGATAAACATTCATAGTGTAGTTACACTTCCAGCCAGAGTTGTAACTAGAGCAGGGCAGCCGCCTTAGACTCAAAGCTTTTATTTTGTGGTCCTCAATGTTTTCTCTTTTCAGCTGTTATATTAACACCCCATTGGGTGCGTTTTCGTGTTTTGACCGCAACAGAACCGGTTAAGCGACCTTTGACCAAGAACCTATGAATGTGACGACAACACAAGAACGGACCCGGTCACTGAAGATGGGTTTAAGTTCCAGTAAAAAATGGTTTGATATACCCCAAAAAATAAGCACATTTGATTTGCAGTTTACTTCACATATAACAGTTACATTTCATAGAGTCACACAAGGCTGAGTGGAGACGATTGTGTAAATGTGTTTAATATTTTAATGTAAGATGGTCTGTGTAGATTATAAAGTCATGTATAATAATGGGGCTGAACCAGGTTTAGCACGGTGCGTGGTTGTAACCACGTGGAACAGCATCATTTGCACCTTTCTGTGCTCAATTATCTAGCAGGTAATGACCACTGCATAGGACATTAATGCTGAAATATATGTAAGCTGCAAATATACCATGAGAAACTTTTGTACGGGAGGCTAAATGTTAGAACTAATTGCATAACATTTACCTTGTTTTGAACATTCAGTGTAAAATAATGGTGTGCATATAACTGGGTGGGGGCTAGGCACTGCCAAGCAAGCGTTTTAACCACTATACAAAAGAGCTGCATTCGTGGTTATAGAGCTCTTAACCTCATCTCATCTCACCGTCTGCGGACAGAATCTGCAACAGCAGCGCAACACACAACGCTGCCAGTTACATGTACCTGTAAATACATTCTGGAATATCCAATGACTAGCTTTATTTATAGATGAAGGCATTTTAACTTTCATTTTGAATGACGAGGGGGAAAAGAATACGAATACATGTGGGTGTGACACTGGAAATTCCAGAAAGCAAAACAGAAAGTGATCTATTTAGATCTTTGATTGACCTATACCCTGCTGGGCTTCTATTTCATTTCAAACTATTTTTTTTTCTGTGTGTGTGCACGGGGCTGGGGTGGTCATTGTCCAGTGTCTGGGATTAGGGTACTGTTCTGTAGGAACTGCCCGACTGTCACAAGGTTGTCTAGTTGTTTTGCAGGTAATGGTATTTTAACTTTCATTATGACCAACATGAAACGTATGGCGTATTTACAGTTTACAGTAAACGCATGTGGTATTAGATCATTTGTAAAATAGAATTTGAAGCACCATTTAGTACACATACAATAAAATTGCAAGTATCTACAGCTGTGGTATCTATACCTAGAATTTTAACATAATTTAGATCTATTATCCATCATGTAATCAAAGAAACTACACAATGATATTATAAAAGGTTACCGGAAGCCATAATAGCAGTACAGTGTTTCATGTTAGATCTTGAAATGTCACATTTTTCAATGTGTGTCAGTTTGTCATTAAGTATATGGAAAACTACAAAGCGGTATGTAATTAAAAATGTTAACGTAACATTATTCATCAGCTTTCATTCAACTTTATGATGCAACGTTTTTTATTTTACTGGGTGATGCAAAACATTTCCACAAAACCTGCTTCAAAATATCTGCAATAGATAATTCAGCATTTCAAGTACATTTCTGTGACTTGCAGCCATTGACTCATTTTAACTGTACTTCATGCAGCCTCTTTGCAGAATTACAGTAAGTTTGTGCAGATTCTGATGACCCCTGTAGGTTTGCAGAGTACCTGCTGTATAAGAATCTTAAACCTCATGAGAACTAGTTAGTCGGTGTCAAAGAATATATGTTCCTTCGGAATATTTGCAACCTCTTACTTTTTGTAGCACAGTAATCTTTATTTGCACACAAGTCAATACCCATGCATTTTCAACTAAAACCTTAATTTTAAGACCACTTTCCCTAACCCTAGCCCGCTCTGACAGGTCCAGTCTCAACTACAATAAAGCATGATAACAGCCTGCAAACACTGCTCCCGTTTACTAGCATTAAACAGGAATAATGTACATGAAAATAAAAAACAAACATGCATGTACGGGGGAACAAACATTATCCGAATTCCAAAAGCAGGATTACGATTCGGCGCATGTTACATGTTACATGTATACTTGTTCATTGGGTTCTCGCTCCATTCTGGCAAAGCTGCCAGTTTGCTGGTCACTGTGTCACTAATGGGCCACCCCCAGGCTTTGAAGAATGGAGCCAGATTCTTGTTTACTGCTTTGGAAAAGGTCTCAGCCCACATATTCATCTTGCCATCCATGTCATTGCAGAACGTTTTCATCTCATGGTAGTCTGCGTAGACCTTCTTCAACGCATCCCAGCCGAACCCTTCCTGCAACTAAAGAGCACAGGCGTAAAGGTTAGCCGGTTCAGACAACTCCTCCCCTGGACTCCGCACAAATGTGTTACTCGAACTCGGGGAATTGTTTTTTAGAAGTAATACAAAAATAAAATTTAAAAAAATCATTCAAATGAATCCATTGATAGACGTGTTGATTTCAAAACAAGAAAAGTGGTCCTCCCTTATGTTTGCAATTGGGTACCAAATCAGTTTTGGAAGAATATTTTCCATCCATCCAGTGAGCAGATATTTTTACTGCAGTACCTTTTCATATTTTAAACACCATTTTTTTCTGAAAAGATCAGACGCAAGCTTACCTGAAGGTACGTCTCCAAAGCAGTCCAGACACTCCAGTTTTGAAGCTGGGCTCCGTTCTCCAGGTATTGGCGGACAGTGTTCTCCCGTATCTCCTGTTGCATGTTTCCGTGAGCTTCGTTTCTGGGGATATTTAGCACCGTCTCATGAATGTAGACAGACCAGATGTTACAGGTGGCCTCTGTGGTGTGTGGAGGAAACTCCCAGCACCCTCTCTGTTGGTTGTGGCCAAGCTCATGAATGGCGCCCCATATTCCGTTCTTTGTTATGATATCAACGTCAAGAATCTCCTTTCCCGAGCACAGGTGCATCATAACGGGGTATCCAGCATGCATCCATCCTAAATCCGGACAAGAAGAAATCATGAATCACATATTCTGGCATCTGGTACTATTAACGATAATGTTATCATAGCATTTGCGCTATTGTATAACATGTTGGATCATATCTGAACACCCTGGAGTTTGTTATTGGGCTAATACAATGGCACATCCCAATCCTACCTCACTCCTAGCAAAGTTAATTCGGTTGTCAATGTAATCAGAGTGGTTCCGAAAGGGGGGGGGGGGGGGGGGGGGAGATTATCATTTGCATATCAATACCCAAAGACGTGAAACAGTTTCCATTATAGTATGAAGGTGGAATTTGATAATCTTGCCTTCTCTACTTTTAAAGATCATATTAGAGAATTGCTTAGAACCACCTGCGAATGCTTCTCCTCCAGTCCACATTAACAAATGTCTTATTTATTCTATGATCTCTGCATGCTGATCCAAACAAACTGATAAACACTTGCCATGAGAGATCTGAACATCAGCCACATAGCGTTCTTTCCTCGGGAATCTGTGAGGAATGCCAGCCAGCTCAGCAATGCCTTTCATGATCTTGTCCCACAGTGTTGCGAGAGTGTCAGGGTTGTCTAGACTGCGCACTTCCTCAGATGGGATGGAGATGATGATGTTATCAAATTCCAACTCAGCCCACGGAGCAGGGTAGTGGCGGACAGTCTGCAGCCAATCCGAGGTACTGGTCTCTCCTGCAATGATACAGTGTGGAGAATTATTCATTACACCCCATCAGACCTGGGGTCGATTACACCATACCACTGAGGCTTACAGTACTTACCTCCTTTGTAATAGGGAGCCATGACCGCCTCTTCCACAGTTATATCCACTGGACCGAGCTTGGCTCCCTTGGGCACTATGATGTAGATCAGACCCCCCCACAAGTTGGAAACCTTAATCTTCTCCTGGTCGATCCCGAACCTCTGTGTGACCACGGGAGCACGCTTCAGCACGTCTGCGTTATTCAGATTATCACACTGGCAACCAATCTGCACCTGCAATGCAAAACGACTCCAATCAGCTTCCCACCAGAGCCCCATTCATTAGAACCCACAGTTTCCAACAGCATGATAAGTCAGCAGATTGCTCTAAAACAGCACCTAGCATGATAAAGTTAGCCACTGTCACTGTTTTAACAACGCATCAACTGTGATGCCATGTATTTGTCATTGAATCTTACCCTGAAGTTGCATCCAACCAGTTTTGAGGGAACGTAAATGTGTGTGGGCTTCCCGGGAGGAAGAAAAAGGCCTGTACTTCTCCAAAGTTCATCAGCTATTCCAAAAAAGAAATCAATAAAAAGAGACTCAGAAGAAAATCATCAAGTAGATTTTCTATCTCTTTATATAGTATCAGGGCTCTCGGTACAATGCCGAATTAAAACTTTAGCAATAGGGGCCCCGTTACCTTCATTTGTTGCATCAACTCGAACTTGTACGCCAGACACAGTCGGCAGGTTGGGCATGTCTTTGATAATATAAGGAAGAATGGCATCTGGATCAGGGGTCACGTTGTAGAGCTCCATGCCCAGGTTGAGCAGAACATTGTCCTTGAAGTCTTTCACTGGACACTCATCGCACACCTTAGGGATCAGAGTAGCATACATGTATATTAGCATTAAAGTGACCAAGGCTTTAGCATAGCAACTTTCATGTTGTGGGTGTTTATTATAGTTGAGTAGAAGATGCCTAACCCAAATTTGTTGATCTTGATGCCTGGAAATAGGAATATAAACTTGTCTGGGACTAGAAAAGGTTGTTGGGTCCATCAAGACTCTACTAGCACACCATTTACACAATATTATACTTTGTGTACTGTTATTACAATCTCACACAAAACATGAGATTGATTTCAATATACAACTATGAGTTTTGAATTACTCCAGTAACCCATTTGATTGATGATGGTTCCTGGTATTTCTGAATAAAGTGATATCCTTTCTGTGACTTCCTATGCTTGTGTTTGAAATCAAATGGGGTGCCAAACTCCAGCCCTCAAGGGTCTTCTCGGTTTCATTCCGACTTAAGCTCTCAATGAACTTAACGGATTTCATTATTTGTTCAATTGAACATGTTTAATATTTTTACAGTTGATTTAAAAAAACGCACTTGATTCAAGGTGCACTAGCTGCGAAACATTTTGAGACCTGGAGAAAAGTGTTAAATTTGTCCAATTAATCAAATAATTAGACCAATTAATTAATTAATTGAGCACTCCAGTGGAACAAAAGCCAGAAGACACCGTGGTCCTCCAGGAGCCGAGTTTGACACCCCTGGGTGAAGGTTGAAGTTCAAACCTGAGGGACCCCCGACGTTTTCAGCAGCTGGGTTAGAAGCTGGCGAATGGAATCGTACGAAGGGCTGTGCTCTGCCTTCATTCTCAGGAACGAGGAGCAGTCCTGACCCAGCTTCTTCAAGTAAGACGACTCATGTTCCGCCAACTCCTTCTCTTCCAGGACATGTTCGGCAAACTTGGACAGCATTGTCCTAAAATGGTAGGCCTTCATGGCGTGCTCGATGGATTCTGGGGCTTTGTAAGTACGACCCTCAAGGGTTGAGGAGAGGATGCCTAACCCAAATCTGTTGAGGATCTGGTTGCCTGAGAAGAGCATAAAAAATGTTGGGAATGAGAAAGGCTGGTAACACTTCACGGGTCTCCAATTATGTGTAGTAACACATAATTACAATGTTATTATGTACTTGTCAATCTTTTTGCACGATATATGCAAGCACACAATTATCAGAAATGGGATAAGGTTATATTATGCAAAATAATTTACACATCAAGTACATTGTAACTATGCATAATAACACTAATTGTGTAAGTACACATGTATTTACTAAGTATCTATGTAAATACACAGTAATTCGTCCTACTTTTTGTTCTGAATTTTACTGAGATTACAGTCCACATCCTATGCTAGGTTAGAAGGCTTGGTGGTCAAGTGGTTAAAGAAAAGGGGCTTGTTACCAGGAGGTTCCCTATTCAATTCCCGGCTCAGCCACTGACTCACTGTGCGTGATCCTGAGCAAGTCACTTCATCTCCTTGTGCTCTGTCCTTCGGATGGGACGTAAAACCGAGGTCCTATTACAACTGACTCTGCAGCAGCAGTTGACGCATAGTTCACCCCCTAGTCTCTGTAAGTTGCTTTAGATAAAAGCGTCCGCTAAATAACCAATTCATAATAATAATAATAATGCCTGAAGTAGCAATACCTGGGTAATCGACCAGCACATTTTGATCTATGTGTTGGTACGACCAATTCCAGGCGTGACCACCGATGAGCAGACCCCCTCCCTCTGCCACAAACTCGTGGATTTCCGATGCATGTTGGCTGCTGTAGGAGGTGCAGCAGTAGACGCTCAGGCCTTCTTTGAAATCAGTCAGCTCGCAGGTGAAGCCATCCTGGCTGTACAGAGCTGGGCCTGACTGGATTTGGGGGTGAAAGCCGATTTGGCCCCTGCGGCCCCCATCGAGCCACCGCATGGCGTTGAAGAGGAAAGGCTTCAGCGGAGCGTGAGACATCAAGCCCTCGTGCGTCATCACAATGACCCGGCCCCTCCCGTAACGAGCCCCCGCTATGAAGGCCTGGTTGTGCTCATCCAGGGCAATGGGGAAAGCCATCGGCCCGTGGACCAGCACAGAAGAGGGGGTTCCACTGCCATTTAACTCAAACTGAGTCACCCCATTCAGTAGGAACTCTAGATCTTCTTTGAAGTCCATCCCTTGTCTGGTTGTGACAGAAGAGAAAACAATCAGACAGACGTTTATTTATCATGGTGCCTTTGGCATGTTTTGGTGTTGATGGTTGCTGTTGGGTATTTAAATGCTTATTGTCTTTCAAGAGAACTTTACCTAATGAATGACATTCATGGATTTATGATCATTTCAATGGGGATTAGGTCAGTGTTTGCGGTAGTGGCTTGTGAATAGGGTTTATTTAAGTGGTTCTGAATATCCAACAATTGTGTTTAATGGAATGAGAAAACAATAGCATAGCCTGTTCAACACAGCTTGACCCAAAAATGTGCAGAGTATATTAGTGACGGGGTAAGGCATTAGCACCATCAACAGAATAATAGACTAATCTAATGTATTTTTCCTGTAGGACATGTAGTGACCACTAGTGGCCAGTATTATGAGGATTCTTAAATAAATGGTTGTGGGAAAATTGGCTATAGCCAGATCGTTAACATCCAATTTAAGGATCCCAGCTGTAGACAATATAAAAGAGCAAGCTGGAAGACAAAGGGGAGAGGGAGTTTGAGGAGAGGAAGCAAAACGTTTAAGAACATGATTTGTGCTGAAAGTTTGTAAAGAGGTCAGAGTGCTTTTCTTTCTTTCTTTCTTTTTTGTTCAATGTTATCTTGTGTTCTTCAGCAATTTTGAACTGTGTTTTTTTTTGTTTTGTTTTGTTGAGGTAAAGGGAATAGCTCTCCTCATTAGTTATGGCAGTTCTCTGTTTAGGTAAAGTATATTCCGGCACAGGTTTTTTGTTTGTTTATTATATGAAGAAATCATATTCTGTTATTTTGGAGCAGCGCACTAGAGAGTGCTAAACACAAACGAGCGCAATAGCGTTTTACTCTAAAGCAGGGGTGCCCAATCCTGGTCCTGGAGGGCCGATGCCCTCCTGGTTTTTGTCCAAACTGTACACTAAATGGATTAATTGGACCAATTAAGCTTCTAATAAGGGCTTGATTGGTCCAATTAAGTAATTTAGGGCACAGTTGCAACAAAAGCCAGGAGGGACATCGGCCGTCCAGGACCAGGATTGGGCACCCCTGCTCTAAAGAGTCTTGCTTTGTCTGTCTGCCTCCACCTGCACACACAGGTCCCTACTTGAAATGAGCCGCCTACTTCCAACCACTAGGGGTGCCCTTTCACAATACATAGCTATGGCCAAAGATTTTCCATCACCCTATAACATTAACAAATTTTGCTTCATGAAGTCAAATTAAACCTGCTGAATAATGTTATGTTAACATATTGAATTACTGCTTTGTAGTTTGACAAATTGAATCGAACATGAAATACTATACTACTATTATGGCTTCCGGTAGTCTTTTGCAATATCATTTAGTGATTTCCTGGATTAAATGAAAGATATAAATTGTGTTAATAGTTTGTTTTTTGTTGTTGTTAATTGTCTCAATTATAAAATTCTAGGTAATGCAAAACTTTTGACCATAGCATTGATGTGGTAAACTTTCTAATCACTATAGATAGATATATAGATATATCAGATTACAAGTAATTGCAAACAAAAAAAAAAACACTAGTAAAAAAATATTATTATAAAACATATAAATGATAGAATATACTTACACGACCGACAGCCAGCTTATAGGTATCTTTCTGTCCACTGGACAGAGTCCACATTCAGCGGTATTAGAAGTGAAATAAATACCGGCCACGCTAGTGATCTTGTTGCCGGGGAAACTGGTGAAAGGATGCTGGCCGCAGTTATCGCCGGACCATTGGCAGGCCTCGCCGGCTATCAACAAGCCACCTCCCTGCTTGACAAACGCGATGAGCCTGTCGGCATGCTCCTCATCATAGGCGCTGGTGCAGTACACCCCCATGCTATCAGAGAAGCAGTCGCTTAACTGCACCTTGTCTCCTGTGTAAATCAGATTGTTGGCTATGAAGGCGAGGTCTGCTTGGATTCCAATAACAGCATCGGGTGTTGGCTTGAGCCACTTGATAGCATTAATGACAAACCAGGAGAGCTTGTGGTCAACCAAATAAGATTCGTGGCCCAGGACCACCATGCGGCCTTTGCCATACTTGGAAGCGGCTATCAAGACCTGGCCTTTGTCATTCATGGCTATAGGAAATGCATCGTCTCCTGCTAGGGCGAGATCACAAGGGTTCTGTTGGCCGGTGAAGTCTAGTTTTTCCACCCCAGCCAGTAGTTTTGCATAGTCAGCTATACACTCCATTCTTCAGCTGTCCTGTAGAAACACAAAGTTCATATTGTTGACAAATGAATCCATTTACTGTTCTAGTAATTAGCAATTATTCTCACTGCCTTACAGTTTCCTGTTATATTATTACTTTGAGGCCGCACAACAGAAAAGAATAGATTTAGTAAGGGTCTATTCCCTAACAGATAGGAGAGAGACTTGAGGTTGTGATCTTTATTTACAATAAAAATTCAAAATAAAAAGACTGAACACACACAACCAATAAAACAAAGTTGGCCTGCAGGCGGCTGAGCGCTACCTCCACTAAAAGGAGGGTCCCACTCCAGGAACCTTCTGCCCAACCCAAATAAACTGAGTGAGAATAGAATCCTCGGGACCCCCATGTGTCCGGTTTTCATGCCAGCGGAGCTTTCAATTACTTAACTAAATCCTTACTTGAACTAATAATTTGCTTAAGTAGACCTTTTTAATTGTTCTCAGCTCCTACAAAATTGCACATTTCAAGTTACTTATACAATTTCAGAGTTAACTTGAACTCTCCATCTGCTTAAGAAGTGAAAACAATTAAAAAAGGCTTAACTTGGGCAAATTATTAGTTCAATTAAAGGTTTAGTTAAGTAAGTGAGAGCTCAGTTGGGATGAAAACCAGAAGACACATGGGGTCCAGAGGACCGGGTTTGAGAAGCCCTGATCTAAATGAACCCCTTTCTTACAGTTGTGGTTATCCCAGTCTACATACAGTGATAACCCATTGCTCACCCTGCTTCACACTGCAGCCGGCAGAGTTTCCCACATATTCATCTCTGTTTGCTGAGACGTAGAATGAACAAAGGCTCTAGCTTTTCCTTTATGTCCAGGGTTAATCGACAGCCAATTAATCAATTAACACCTGGCCACACCTGTTTCATTACAATGAGATTCAAACTCCCAGCCCTGCCATGTCTAGCACACACTTGTGAATTTCAACTTAATTTACAATCCAAATAAAAATACACTATTTACATGTGCAGGGCGTCTGCCCTGTCACAGGGTTGGATTTTCCAAGCTTGGTGTGGTGTTACCTCCATAATAAAGCAAACTGAAAAAGCAGAGCCCTTATTTTACATCAACTACATTTAGTCCCCCATGAAAAGTGCTGCATATGTTTCCAAATTCTGCAGCAACGGTCCACGATTTCTGCAACAGAAATTCTTGAATTCTCTAGTAGCCTTTTAAAAGTTAAAACCAACCCGCTTATTTATTTATTTATTTATTTTTATAGGGCTGTTTTCAAAGTTTATTACAGTACATACTAAAAACAATTCCCTCAAATGTCATATTCTTTCAAATAGTGTTGATTCTGAATAAAATTGACTGAAAGAAAAATAAAAATAATAATTTAAAAAAATGTTCTCCATTTTCTCAGGACAGTGTGTCACGTGTTTGAAGTTATGCTTTCCTATTGAAGTAAAGAAAACTGGGCTCTGATAGTTTCTTCAGAAACGACAAGCACGGTCTGCAGTTTACTTCTGTCCTCACATTTCTGGGTATTTCCGAGCACGAGCAGCGGCTGTTTTATTTCCTTTGTGGCTTTTGCCTCCAGACACATGTTTGCTCTTAAGAAATTTATCAGTTTTAGCTCTAGATTTTAACAATCACAGCACGTCAGTGTCTAAAACGAGTGGTTTGTTTTTCCTAAGTGGGGGTTGAGCAAGATAAACAAAGCACAGGTATTCAAAAATCTCAGTGCGCCAACTTATGGAATGTTTACAAAAACTTGAATTTGTTCTTATCAATACTAATCAATAATTCTGCAACCAAGGGTGCATTCCGCGAAATCGCACCGGGATCCGCGATCGGATTTTTAATGGAGTATTATACATAGGGATTTAGAAAAAAAACAAAAAACAAAAACCCAATAACAAATAAATACATAATAATAATAATAATAATAATAATAATAATAATAATAATAATGATTATGAAATTCTTGTTCACCATCTGACGCAGTTAAGAATGTTTCCCACACATGCCTGTTCATTTCCATTACCTGTCTGAATCTTCAGTGACGTGATTCATAATCCCTACCACACCCTGTGTATTTTAACTTGATACACCCAGTGTATTTCAAATTAAAACAGAACAAACAGCAAACTTATTTACAGGCCATACAGGTTTCTTCCCTAAACCCAATAAATATTGCATTTTTTTGTTGTTGTTTTTTGAATATATGGTTTTATGACATGTAGGGTTAGTGTTTCATATCTGTGTGGAATAATAGGCTTCAGGCAGACTTTTGAGATATCAGTTTGTAGTTTCGTTGATTACATTATGTTACATAAAAGGTCTAAATTATGTTCATATAGTTTTTTGGTTTGTTTGTTTGTTTAAAAATGCTCGGTGATGCAACACGTTTGGCCATAGCTCTACAGATGATGATGATGATGATGATGATGATGATGATGATGATGATGATGATGATGATGATGATGATGATGATGATGATGATGATGATGATGATGATGATGATGATGGGCTGTGTGGTCCAGTGGTTAAATAAAAGGGTTTGTAACCAGGAGGTCCCCGGTTCAAATCCCACCTCAGCCACTGACTCATTGTGTGACCCTGAGCAAGTCACTTAACCTCCTTGTGCTCTGTCTTTCTAGTTAGATGTAATTGTAAGTGACTCTGCAGCTGATGCATAGTTCACACACCCTAGTCTCTGTTAGTCACCTTGGATAAAGGCGTCTGCTAAATAAACAAATAATTTCTTAGCAGACGCCCTTATCCAGGGCGACTTACAATTGTTACAAGACATCACATTATTTTTACATACACAGATAAACACTATATTGAAAAGCTAGTGTTTTTGCTTCATCCTTCTTGTAGCTTAGAAGATATCTGCAGGCTGATGATGTTTTGAAAGATGCACATTACAATCTGTGCCTTTGAATAGTTATGATTCCACAAAACGACAAATCTGTATACTCGTCACACATGAAAATGATGTGCAAAACAGCACCACAAGCAAATCACTGTGATCCTATGACTAATCGTTTTCGTGTGTAGACCACATACACATGTTAAGCTACTGGTACTTATTGGTAAATCCTGTATATAATCACTGTGCTGCAGGAAATAATGAACATTTCAAAACAAGCTACACGATTCCTTTTTGACAAGTTCTTTCTAGCAGTTGTAATAGTACTGATTTGCATCAGTACAAGACAATTATGATATGAGGTTAGTGTCAGATAATTTCATCACCCTTTCATATACTCTATAAAGCAACTGAGACATACACAGTACATATGAAAAATTAATAATATTCAGTCACTTTTTTATTTGATGTAACATCATTGAACAGGTGCTGGAGAACATGTTGTTGGTTTTGAATTACAAGGGAGGTTCTGCAACTCTCATTTCAATTGTAGGAATGCTTATCAACCGTAGAATGATTTCTAATAACATTAATAATAATTCAGACAGACAAAGCTTACCTTGGATTCCAGGCAAAAGGCTGTGGAACTTGATGAGCGAGAGAGAGCAGGCTGTGCAGTGTGGGTGCTTTGAGCAGGCAGTGTGTACAGTAGTGGAAGTGCGCATCATTTCTTATTTGAATAAAGAGCAACCCAACCTATTTTTCTCCTTCCCCTCTCTGATGGGCTGGGTTTGAACATGGATGCTGGTAGACTCTTTAGGCCATAACTGTACATGCCAAACATATTGAATTATAGTTTAGTATTTCCTAATGCAGCAGAGTGTTTAATAGTTTTGGACAAACTAATTGCAGTAACCCGTGCCATCAAAGGAGTGTCTGACTCATGAATACATTCATTTGCTCTGCTTTAATGACATCTCAATTCTTTAGAGAAAACGGTTTATTAAAACTGCTTTGACTTTTGCCGTTGTAAGTCACTGCTTTTAAGTTCTGTCGATATTTTAGCATCTACAGTACGTTGGCCCCTGTATCAATAAGCCTAAAAGGTAACATCAGTTTGATCATTTTTGATCAGGCCCTGCACATGTGAATATTGTTTGTTTTTGATGTGCTTGAAAATGGCAGGGCTGGGGTAAGACTCCCCTCCCTGATAAAACGATTGGAATGTGGCCAGAAATGAATTGGTTTATTGTAAATTTGAGGGGGTGTGAAGGAGGTGGTTCCTGCAGCAGGTATGAATGAATACACAGTGCTAATAAGTTTTTACAATAACACACAGGGTGTAATTTATTGGTTTGGGGGTGGTTCTGCTAAAGGTAACAAAGGGATCATAATGGGATTCCAATTGGGTTTTCTGTTAGGGAAGGTACATTAAATCAATTGTTTAAAAAGCAAACCCATCATAAATTAAACTTGTATTGCAGGTTTGTACTGTATTTACAGATGTTGGCAGTATCAATGACAAACATCTCCTTTGTTTCGAGAAACAAAACGGAATGCAAATATTTGTACAGGGTATGGTTTTGCTGTCGGCCAACACCCCTGCAATCAGATCACAGGAACTTCAGCCAGGTTACCAGGATGTAGCAGCTGATCTACAGTGGAGCGTCAAAATATTTGCATCTGAATTAACTTAAAACAAAAAAATCAAATGATTCTCTGAATAAGGGATGGGAACCAGTAATCATGTTAAAGATCAGAGAGGTAGAAAATGGATTTTAAAAGAATTCAAGTTTATATTCAATGAAATAACTTTAATTTGGGACTAATATTTAAAATCTATATAAAATAATCCTAAAAATTAAAAAATAAATGGACCACACTTTTTTAGAACTACAACAGGGCCTTCCAAGGAACCTGAAAATGCCATTATCCTGGAATTTCATGCATAGTAACAATGGTACTATGGACCAGCTGAGAATTGATTAAAAAACAAACAAGATTTTATAATGATATTCCAAACACGTTCCTGTTTCATTTACTGGTACTTAAATCGTGGCCAGCTGTGTTTAAAGGCTATGTAACTTTAGCACACTTTGTCATTATTTCTTTTTTAAATGCTTCCTTTTACAAATTCCTCCAGTTTTTTTTTTTTATTGTACCAATACATGTAAGTATTGCTTTCCTGGGGGGTGCACACGGTTCTGATAAATGTGCACAATCAAGTTGTAATTTTGAACATAAAAACCTTTTCCGGAGCCACTCAACAGGAAGAATGCAACCTGTACTACAGTAATAACACAGTACAGTTATATAATTTATTTATTATTTTTCAAATGTCAAACACCGCATAACAAAATAAAAATGATCTTCAAACTTCAGACCTTTTCACGGTTTCAAAAAACAAAAATCCATTCTTACAAGTTATAGAATTACTTACATTTTAGTGCCCCCACCCGAAAACAAAAACATATCTTCTGCTGTTTGTTGCTGAATAATCCCTACCTGCCTCAAAAAGTGAATAAAAAACCCTACCCACTAACCCATCTCTCCTGCCCCTCCCTCCCTAGTTGAAATCACTGTTTCTGCTGCATGGCCTCTTTGCGAGCGGCGTCCTGCAGTAGCTGTGTGTCCACCTCGTCCGCAGGGAGCTGTACGTACCGCACCACGGAACCACGGATAAAACAGTTCTTCACTGAAAGCTGTGGAACATAAGCAAACACTACAATTGTACTGCGAGCTTCCCAGTTCAATCCCAGCTCAGCCACTGACTCACTGTGCGTGACCCTGAGCAAGTCACTTCATCTCCTTGCGCTCCATCCTTTGGATGAGACGTAAAACAAACAAGGTCCTATTGTAAGTGACTCTGCAGCAGCAGTCTCTATTATTATTATTAGTAATAATAATACTGCTATTATTATTATTATTATTATTATTATTATTATTATTATTAATAATAATAATAATAATAATAATAACTGTGTTATGGTACTTGCTGACACATATGCCTTGGGCTTGACATTTGAATATCCCCAAAATTCTGGTAGTCTCAATAAAGAATGCCCAAGTTTCATTAGACTTGGTTAACAGGTTCTGTTCATTTATGTTAACATACAAGTGTTACAGGCAAACAGCCTCTATGTACCACAGATTATGATATCATCAACAAAATGTGTTAATGAACAGCCTAAGCAAGTTTTAACATACACTGTTCTCTAGAACTAATGGAGTGTGACTAAAAAGTGTGACTTAATTATGCATATATGGAAACGTTCATTATATCACCAGCACAATAATAAAAAAAAAATACTTCTGCATTTATGAAAAACTATTTTAATTCTCAAAAGTACTAAAAGATACCCCACGTTAACGGGCTGTCCCGTTAACACATTATTGAGATTAGGGACAGCATGTGTATTCCTTTTAAAAACAATTACTTTCATTAAATTAAAGTACTTTTTAAGGAGGTCTTAGTGTGAACTACTATTAAAAAAACTGAATAATCCTTGTTGTTTGTCTAAATGTAGTACCAACTTTCTTTCTAGTACTTCTGTGTGTGAGGGTGACCATGTGGGGGTATTTTCCCTGGGTTGGTTACCCTGGCTCAGCTCTGTGTGTGTCTGTGTGTGTGTATATATATATTTGTATATATATATATATGTAGGACTCACCATGTGGGGGTATTTCTCCGGGTCTGTGACACTGATGTCTGTAAGCTTGATGTTCAGATACTGAACAGGAAAGAGAGCAAAATTAGCAACCATATTGAGGAGGCAGAAAAGCTTGGACTGTCTATCCCACAATCTTGATATAAATAAATAAAATAAAAAGTCACAAAAGATAATGAATATTATTCATGACTTATTCAAGATGAACTTGGGGATTATTGAAGGTTTTTACTGTAAAAGCAGGTTACTGGTTTTTGCTCAGTTCCCCCATGCATTAAACTTCCTCATAACGAATATCTGTCAGCTTTCTTATATTTAAAAGACTAAGCTGTGAGTACAAATGCTTCCTAAAAGGGGCAGGCAGTGTCCCTGTCCATCTACCGATGCAAACAGGGAGGGTTTCAAAGTGCTTTTAAAAATCAGTTGTAATTTAGTAACTCACTGAGAAACAATTCTAGTCAAAAAAATAAAAGATTTTTTAGTATCACTATCGTCGTGACCTACCTCCACTGGCTGCGAATATAAAAATGTAAGCTGACCATATGTGCAAATGGACAGGCACTGCCTTATCTACCCAGATTCTGACCCTCTTAAAAAAAAACCTTTCTAAATGTCATAAGCAAATTTCATTACAATGGAAAACCGGTTCTCTAAATCAGGGGTTCTCAAACTAGGGTTCTCCTGGGTGGGGCACGAAACAACCACATTAGTTATTTATTTTAAATGTTAAAAATCTACGTGCAGGTTTAGATGTATTTCTGTTTAACAGATCGTCAAACCTTTTACCTGTCATTCGAAAAAAATGTCTGTGTCACATACCCGCATCTCTCTAATTTAATGTATAAAATTGCCTCCTTTCGGATTCTCTGTCGGTTGACAGGACAGATGTACCGCTTTTGATTTTTTTTTTTAAACCTGTTGTATATGAAGTACAAACTCAGGACATCTCCTAAAATGTAAGTTTTCAGATTTCGCGAACGCATTCTTTATTTAATGTATGAACGACAACTACGCAGTCAAAAGGGCTTTGACACGATGCGTCCTTCTTACAGCAAATAGTGAAGCTGCACAGCCGACATATCGCATTCACATGCAACAGAAGTATGAGCCAGCCTTTAATCTCCAAAGTGTGACACATGTGTAAAGATAGATGAACTACATTACATCCTTGAAAAGCATACATACCTGATCAACCGAATGCAGAGTTCCACAGATACTACAAAGAATGGAAAAATAAAGCAAGCTGTTATTGAATTACATGTTTTGCTTTGAAAGAAGCAGGGATATAAAAATGGCACTCCAGGACCAGAGTTTTCTGCATACATAGACCACTCTGTAGTCTGGGCTTTAACATGGTTCAGTCATGCCAGAATCAGAGCATGCAGTACTGCGGCATGGACACACGTCAATATGCTTTAAATCAACAGAAAATCTGATTCAAAGCTCACCTCAAATCATTCTTCAGCTCCACCACCACGTCCTTCCCCACCAGCGACTTAAAGAACGAGTAGAACAGCTGCAAAGATTGACAAGCTGTTTAATCCACAGAAATACTGCCAGACTGCGTCCCATGCTTTCTCTACCTGCAGCTGAAAAACTGGTTCATGCTTTTGTTTTCTCCAGGATCGATTACTGCAACGCCCTGCTCGCTGGGGTGTCTAACAGCATCCTCACTAAAATTCAATTTGTCCAAAACTTTGCAGCCAGAATTTTGTCTCGGCCCCGCTCAAGAGATCACATTACTCCTGTCTTGGAGGCCTTGCACTGGCATGCCTATCAGGTTCAGAATTGATTTTTGAATGCTGACATACAAGGCTCTTCATGGGCTAGCTCTGACTTATCTGTCAGATCTTTTATTTTTTTACAGTCCCACTCGCAACCTCCGCTCTGCTGATCTCAGACTGCTGTGTGTCCCACCTGCTCACCTGCGCTCTATGGGCGACAGGACCTTCTGTTGCTATGCCCCCAAATTATGGAACTCTATTCCACTAGAGATCAGGGACTCAGCTTCTCTGAGTGTTTTTAAAGCTAATAGCACTCTGAGATGACTGCTTTTAAGGGTGCTGTACAAAATAAAGTTTATTATTATAATAAATATTACAGGTCTTTTGGAGTTCCTGACTATCTGCAAACTACGCCAAGTGGATTTCTGAAGTAGATGTTGTATAACTCTGGGTCCTGGTATATGTAATGACTTGTAGGTTTTACACCTAACAGCAGTGTTCCTGTAAATAAACTGATCCCAGGGGAACATTACTTTATCAGAATTCCTGGGACCTACTTGGAAACCCCTGCAAAACCTTTTTATGGGTTTCTTAAAACAACAACAACCTGTATGTACACTTAATAATAATAATAATAATAATAATAATAATATTATTATTTATTTCTTAGCAGACGCCCTTATCCAGGGCGACTTACAATTGTTACAAGATATCACATTATTTTTACATACAATTACCCATTTATACAGTTGGGTTTTTACTGGAGCAATTTAGGTAAAGTACCTTGCTCAAGGGTACAGCAGCAGTGTCCCCTACCAGGGATTGAACCCACAACCCTCCGGTCAAGAGTCCAGCACCCTAACCACTACTCCACACTGCTGCCCACTTACAAAAACATGGCTGTTTTTTAAAAATGTAGTACTAGAGGCGCAAAACAATTACATCCCAAAAGTAGACAAATCTAAATCTAAAACAAAATGGCCAAAATGGTATAATAGATCAATTAAAAAAAATATATTCAGCGAAAAGGCACTTTACAGAGCATTTAAAAGGGACCAAAAACAAAGTACACAGAAAGAGTACTTGGAACTGCAAACACAAGTCAAAAAGGGAGTTAGAAAGGCCAAGAGAGAGATAGAAATCAATATTGCTAAGGGGGCTAAAACCAATTCCAAAATGTTTTTCCAATATTATAACAGCAAGAGAACATTCAAAAGAGGAGGTTAAATGTCTAAGAGACACAAATGGCAAAATCATAGATGAAGAAAAAAATAGCAAATATATTAAATGATTACTTTTCACAGGTTTTTACAAAGGAGGACACGGACAACATGCCCGACATGTCGACCTGTTCCTATCCAATTTTAAATAACTTTAGCATAACAGAGGCAGAAGTGTTAAAGGGAATAGGAGCTCTTAAAATAAACAAATACCCCGGGCCAGATGAGATCCTCCCAATAGTACTCAAAGAAATGAAAGAAGTTATTTACAAACCGCTAACCAAGATCATGCAACAGTCTCTTGACACAGGGGTTGTACCGACAAGCTGGAAAATAGCAAACGTAATACCGATCCACAAAAAGGAAGACAAAACCGAACCAGGTAACTACAGACCAATAAGCCTGACTTCTCTTATATGTAAACTTATGGAAACTATAATAAGATCCAAAATGGAAAATTACCTATATGGCAATAATATCCTAGGAGACAGCCAGCATGGTTTTAGGAAAGGGAGATCGTGTCTAACTAACCTACTTGACTTTTTTGAGGATGCAACATTGAAAATGGATAACTGCAAAGCATACGACATGGTTTATTTAGATTTCCAGAAAGCTTTTGACAAAGTCCCACATAAAAGATTAATTCTCAAACTGAACGCATTAGGGTTTCAAGGAAATGCATGCACATGGATTAGGGAGTGGTTAACATGTAGAAAACAGAAAGTACTGATTAGAGGACTACTCAGAGATTCCTAGACTGTGTTACTGATTCATACTGCACCAGAAATACATTTCTACTAGCGTGAAATCAAAATAACAGCCCGAGTCAAAGTGACAATAACAAGTATGGTACTATAACAATCAATTTGTAAATATCTGTTTACATCTCGTCTATTCACAATGGCTGCAAGGTTGTTGTCCTCTTAGTTATGCAACGTAAATGTTAAATGCAATGCTGGTTTTGTATTTTAAACACGCCAAAAATGTAATTTCCAGGTTATGATCTAACGACGTTACAGACCACCTGTGTAGTGTTTTAGTTATTTGTAAATAAATAAATAAATAAATAATAAACAGGATCCTACAAGAAAATGTAAACAGCTCTACATTACGGCAGTTTAAAAAAAGCAAGTATTTAATGAACAATATTTATTTCAACATAATACAATCTTACCATTTTCAGATACGAATTCCCTTCTCGCTGCGCGCTAATTCTTCGTTGACAGCTCGCGAGAGTTGATCAGAAACGAGAATTCAGTTCTTACAGTCCTCGATAGGAAAATTTGACATGATGTCATCAGGCTGCGCCGGAGTGTGTAACTGTTTTTTTTGTTGACTCACAAGAAAATATAATACTTTAAGTTTCAGCGTCTAAAAAAAACAAAAAAAAAAACAGAACTGTAGTTTTATAAATAACTCAATAGTTATTTTAGTTTTAGTGTATTAATAAGCTTTTGAGGAAAACGGAGACAACTGTATACAAACTTCCCAGAGTTATGAACGTTTTCTGCAGGTTGCAGCATGCATTTAATTGAGATGGCCTGGTTAATTCGGTCTACTGTGGCCAGTGGCAACGAACTTGAGATTTTAGTCCTTACTTCTGTACTAAATTGAGTACTGTACTAGATACTAATATCTCTGCGGATCATCCCCAGCTCCTTAAACTATCTTAGTACCAGCTGCAACGGGAACGTACATAACATTAACAGAGCCCTTATTTTACATCAACTACATTTAGTCCCCCATGAAAAGTGCTGCATATGTTTCCAAATTCTGCAGCAACGGTCCACGATTTCTGCAACAGAAATTCTTGAATTCTCTAGTAGCCTTTTAAAAGTTAAAACCAACCCGCTTATTTATTTATTTATTTATTTTTATAGGGCTGTTTTCAAAGTTTATTACAGTACATACTAAAAACAATTCCCTCAAATGTCATATTCTTTCAAATAGTGTTGATTCTGAATAAAATTGACTGAAAGAAAAATAAAAATAATAATTTAAAAAAATGTTCTCCATTTTCTCAGGACAGTGTGTCACGTGTTTGAAGTTATGCTTTCCTATTGAAGTAAAGAAAACTGGGCTCTGATAGTTTCTTCAGAAACGACAAGCACGGTCTGCAGTTTACTTCTGTCCTCACATTTCTGGGTATTTCCGAGCACGAGCAGCGGCTGTTTTATTTCCTTTGTGGCTTTTGCCTCCAGACACATGTTTGCTCTTAAGAAATTTATCAGTTTTAGCTCTAGATTTTAACAATCACAGCACGTCAGTGTCTAAAACGAGTGGTTTGTTTTTCCTAAGTGGGGGTTGAGCAAGATAAACAAAGCACAGGTATTCAAAAATCTCAGTGCGCCAACTTATGGAATGTTTACAAAAACTTGAATTTGTTCTTATCAATACTAATCAATAATTCTGCAACCAAGGGTGCATTCCGCGAAATCGCACCGGGATCCGCGATCGGATTTTTAATGGAGTATTATACATAGGGATTTAGAAAAAAAACAAAAAACAAAAACCCAATAACAAATAAATACATAATAATAATAATAATAATAATAATAATAATAATAATAATAATAATAATAATAATAATAATAATTATGAAATTCTTGTTCACCATCTGACGCAGTTAAGAATGTTTCCCACACATCCCTGTTCATTTCCATTACCTGTCTGAATCTTCAGTGTCGTGATTCATAATCCCTACCACACCCTGTGTATTTTAACTTGATACACCCAGTGTATTTCAAATTAAAACAGAACAAACAGCAAACTTATTTACAGGCCATACAGGTTTCTTCCCTAAACCCAATAAATATTGCATTTTTTTGTTGTTGTTTTTTGAATATATGGTTTTATGACATGTAGGGTTAGTGTTTCATATCTGTGTGGAATAATAGGCTTCAGGCAGACTTTTGAGATATCAGTTTGTAGTTTCGTTGATTACATTATGTTACATAAAAGGTCTAAATTATGTTCATATAGTTTTTTGGTTTGTTTGTTTGTTTAAAAATGCTCGGTGATGCAACACGTTTGGCCATAGCTCTACATCTGATGATGATGATGATGATGATGATGATGATGATGATGATGATGATGATGATGATGATGATGATGATGATGATGATGATGATGATGATGATGATGATGATGATGATGATGATGATGATGATGATGATGATGATGATGATTGGCTGTGTGGTCCAGTGGTTAAATAAAAGGGTTTGTAACCAGGAGGTCCCCGGTTCAAATCCCACCTCAGCCATTGACTCATTGTGTGACCCTGAGCAAGTCACTTAACCTCCTTGTGCTCTGTCTTTCTAGTTAGATGTAATTGTAAGTGACTCTGCAGCTGATGCATAGTTCACACACCCTAGTCTCTGTTAGTCACCTTGGATAAAGGCGTCTGCTAAATAAACAAATAATTTCTTAGCAGACGCCCTTATCCAGGGCGACTTACAATTGTTACAAGACATCACATTATTTTTACATACACAGATAAACACTATATTGAAAAGCTAGTGTTTTTGCTTCATCCTTCTTGTAGCATAGAAGATATCTGCAGGCTGATGATGTTTTGAAAGATGCACATTACAATCTGTGCCTTTGAATAGATAGTTATGATTCCACAAAACGAAAAATCTGTATACTCGTCACACATGAAAATGATGTGCAAAACAGCACCACAAGCAAATCACTGTGATCCTATGACTAATCGTTTTCGTGTGTAGACCACATACACATGTTAAGCTACTGGTACTTATTGGTAAATCCTGTATATAATCACTGTGCTGCAGGAAATATTGAACATTTCAAAACAAGCTACACGATTCCTTTTTGACAAGTTCTTTCTAGCAGTTGTAATAGTACTGATTTGCATCAGTACAAGACAATTATGATATGAGGTTAGTGTCAGATAATTTCATCACCCTTTCATATACTCTATAAAGCAACTGAGACATACACAGTACATATGAAAAATTAATAATATTCAGTCACTTTTTTATTTGATGTAACATCATTGAACAGGTGCTGGAGAACATGTTGTTGGTGTTGAATTACAAGGGAGGTTCTGCAACTCTCATTTCAATTGTAGGAATGCTTATCAACCGTAGAATGATTTCTAATAACATTAATAATAATTCAGACAGACAAAGCTTACCTTGGATTCCAGGCAAAAGGCTGTGGAACTTGATGAGCGAGAGAGAGCAGGCTGTGCAGTGTGGGTGCTTTGAGCAGGCAGTGTGTACAGTAGTGGAAGTGCGCATCATTTCTTATTTGAATAAAGAGCAACCCAACCTATTTTTCTCCTTCCCCTCTCTGATGGGCTGGGTTTGAACATGGATGCTGGTAGACTCTTTAGGCCATAACTGTACATGCCAAACATATTGAATTATAGTTTAGTATTTCCTAATGCAGCAGAGTGTTTAATAGTTTTGGACAAACTAATTGCAGTAACCCGTGCCATCAAAGGAGTGTCTGACTCATGAATACATTCCTTTGCTCTGCTTTAATGACATCTCAATTCTTTAGAGAAAACGGTTTATTAAAACTGCTTTGACTTTTGCCGTTGTAAGTCACTGCTTTTAAGTTCTGTCGATATTTTAGCATCTAGTACGTTGGCCCCTGTATCAATAAGCCTAAAAGGTAACATCAGTTTGATCATTTTTGATCAGGCCCTGCACATGTGAATATTGTTTGTTTTTGATGTGCTTGAAAATGGCAGGGCTGGGGTAAGACTCCCCTCCCTGATAAAACGATTGGAATGTGGTCAGAAATGAATTGGTTTATTGTAAATTTGAGGGGGTGTGAAGGAGGTGGTTCCTGCAGCAGGTATGAATGAATACACAGTGCTAGTAAGTTTGTACAATAACACACAGGGTGTAATTTATTGGTTTGGGGATGGTTCTGCTAAGGGTAACAAAGGGATTATAATGGGATTCCAATTGGGTTTTCTGTTAGGGAAGGTACATTAAATCAATTGTTTAAAAAGCAAACCCATCATAAATTAAACTTGTATTGCAGGTTTGTACTGTATTTACAGCTGTTGGCAGCACCAATGACAAGCATCTCCTTTGTTTTGAAAAACAGAACAACGGAATGCAAATATTTGTACAGGGTATGGTTTTGCTGTCGGCCAACACCCCTGCAATCAGATCACAGGAACTTCAGCCAGGTTACCAGGATGTAGCAGCTGATCTACAGTGGAGCGTCAAAATATTTGCATCTGAATTAACTTAAAAAAAAAAAAAAAAAAACACAACCGAAAAAATCAAATGATTCTCTGAATAAGGGATGGGAACCAGTAATCATGTTAAAGATTAGAGAGGTAGAAAATGGATTTTAAAAGAATTCAAGTTTATATTCAATGAAATAACTTTAATTTGGGACTAATATTTAAAATCTATATAAAATAATCCTAAAAAAAAATAAAAAATAAATGGACCACACTTTTTTAGAACTACAACAGGGCCTTCCAAGGAACCTGAAAATGCCATTATCCTGGAATTTCATGCACAGTAAAAATGGTACTATGGACCAGCTGAGAAATGATTAAAAAACAAACAAGATTTTATAATGATATTCCAAACACGTTCCTGTTTCATTTACTGGTACTTAAATCGTGGCCAGCTGTGTTTAAAGGCTATGTAACTTTAGCACACTTTGTCATTATTTCTTTTTTAAATGCTTCCTTTTACAAATTCCTCCAGTTTTTTTTTTTTTTACTGTACCAATACATGCAAGTATTGTTTTCTTGGGGGGTGCACACGGTTCTGATAAACGTGCACAATCAAGTTGTAATTTTGAACATAAAAACCTTTTCCGGAGCCACTCAACAGGAAGAATGCAACCTGTACTACAGTAATAACACAGTACAGTTATATAATTTATTTTTTATTTTTCAAATGTCAAACACCGCATAACAAAATAAAAATGATCTTCAAACTTCAGACCTTTTCATGGTTTCAAAAAACAAAAATCCATTCTTACACGTTATAGAATTACTTACATTTTAGTGCCCCCCCCCCCAAAACAAACATATCTTCTGCTGTTTGTTGCTGAACAAAAAGTGAATAAAAAACCCTACCCACTAACCCATCTCTCCTGCCCCTCCCTCCCCAGTTGAAATCACTGTTTCTGCTGCATGGCCTCTTTGCGAGCGGCGTCCTGCAGTAGCTGTGTGTCCACCTCGTCCGCAGGGAGCTGTACGTACCGCACCACGGAGCCACGGATAAAACAGTTCTTCACCGAAAGCTGTGGAACATAAGCAAACACTACAATTGTACTGCGAGCTTCCCAGTTCAATCCCAGCTCAGCCACTGACTCACTGTGCGTGACCCTGAGCAAGTCACTTCATCTCCTTGCGCTCCGTCCTTCGGATGAGACGTAAAACCGAGGTCCTATTGTAAGTGACTCTGCAGCAGCAGTCTCTATTATTATTATTATTAGTAATAATAATACTGCTATTATTATTTATTATTATTAATAATAATAATAATAATAATAATAATAATAATAATAATAACTGTGTTATGGTACTTGCTGACACATATGCCTTGGGCTTGACATTTGAATATCCCCAAAATTCTGGTAGTCTCAATAAAGAATGCCCAAGTTTCATTAGACTTGGTTAACAGGTTCTGTTCATTTATGTTAACATACAAGTGTTACAGGCAAACAGCCTCTATGTACCACAGATTATGATATCATCAACAAAATGTGTTAATGAACAGCCTAAGCAAGTTTTAACATACACTGTTCTCTAGAACTAATGGAGTGTGACTAAAAAGTGTGACTTAATTATGCATATATGGAAACGTTCATTATATCACCAGCACAATAATAAAAAAAAAATACTTCTGCATTTATGAAAAACTATTTTAATTCTCAAAAGTACTAAAAGATACCCCACGTTAACGGGCTGTCCCGTTAACACATTATTGAGATTAGGGACAGCATGTGTATTCCTTTTAAAAACAATTACTTTCATTAAATTAAAGTACTTTTTAAGGAGGTCTTAGTGTGAACTACTATTAAAAAAACTGAATAATCCTTGTTGTTTGTCTAAATGTAGTACCAACTTTCTTTCTAGTACTTCTGTGTGTGAGGGTGACCATGTGGGGGTATTTTCCCTGGGTTGGTTACCCTGGCTCAGCTCTGTGTGTGTCTGTGTGTGTGTGTATATATATATTTGTATATATATATATATATGTAGGACTCACCATGTGGGGGTATTTCTCCGGGTCTGTGACACTGATGTCTGTAAGCTTGATGTTCAGATACTGAACAGGAAAAAGAGCAAAATTAGCAACCATATTGAGGAGGCAGAAAAGCTTGGACTGTCTATCCCACAATCTTGATATAAATAAATAAAATAAAAAGTCACAAAAGATAATGAATATTATTCATGACTTATTCAAGATGAACTTGGGGATTATTGAAGGTTTTTACTGTAAAAGCAGGTTACTGGTTTTTGCTCAGTTCCCCCATGCATTAAACTTCCTCATAACGAATATCTGTCAGCTTTCTTATATTTAAAAGACTAAGCTGAGAGTACAAATGCTTCCTAAAAGGGGCAGGCAGTGTCCCTGTTCATCTACCGATGCAAACAGGGAGGGTTTCAAAGTGCTTTTAAAAATCAGTTGTAATTTAGTAACTCACTGAGAAACAATTCTAGTCAAAAAAATAAAAGATTTTTTAGTATCACTATCGTCATGACCTACCTCCACTGGCTGCGAATATAAAAATGTAAGCTGACCATATGTGCAAATGGACAGGCACTGCCTTATCTACCCAGATTCTGACCCTCTTAAAAAAAAAACCTTTCTAAATGTCATAAGCAAATTTCATTACAATGGAAAATCGGTTCTCTAAATCAGGGGTTCTCAAACTAGGGTTCTCCTGGGTGGGGCACGAAACAACCACATTAGTTATTTATTTTAAATGTTAAAAATCTACGTGCAGGTTTAGATGCACGTATTTCTGTTTAACAGATCGTCAAACCTTTCACCGGTCATTCGAAAAAAATGTCTGTGTCACATACCCGCATCTCTCTAATTTAATGTATAAAATTGCCCCCTTTCAGATTCTCTGTTGATTGACAGGACGGATGTACCGCTTTTGATTTTTTTTTTAAACCTCTTGTATATGAAGTACAAACTCAGGACATCTCCAAAAATGTCAGTTTTCAAATTTCGCTAACGCATTTAATGTATGAACGACAACTACGCAGTCAAAAGGGCTTTGACACGATGCGTCCTTCTTACAGCAAATAGTGAAGCTGCACAGCCGACATATCGCATTCACATGCAACAGAAGTATGAGCCAGCCTTTAATCTCCAAAGTGTGACACATGTGTAAAGATAGATGAACTACATTACATCCTTGAAAAGCATACATACCTGATCAACCGAATGCAGAGTTCCACAGATACTACAAAGAATGGAAAAATAAAGCAAGCTGTTACTGAATTACATGTTTTGCTTTGAAAGAAGCAGGGATATAAAAATGGCACTCCAGGACCAGAGTTTTCTGCATACATAGACCACTCTGTAGTCTGGGCTTTAACATGGTTCAGTCATGCCAGAATCAGAGCATGCAGTACTGCGGCATGGACACACGTCAATATGCTTTAAATCAACAGAAAATCTGATTCAAAGCTCACCTCAAATCATTCTTCAGCTCCACCACCACGTCCTTCCCCACCAGCGACTTAAAGAACGAGTAGAACAGCTGCAAAGATTGACAAGCTGTTTAATCCACAGAAATATTGCCAGACTGCGTCCCATGCTTTCTCTACCTGCAGCTGAAAAAGTGGTTCATGCTTTTGTTTTCTCCAGGATCGATTACTGTAACGCCCTGCTCGCTGGGGTGTCTAACAGCATCCTCACTAAAATTCAATTTGTCCAAAACTTTGCAGCCAGAATTTTGTCTCGGCCCCGCTCAAGAGATCACATTGCTCCTGTCTTGGAGGCCTTGCACTGGCATGCCTATCAGGTTCAGAATTGATTTTTGAATGCTGACATACAAGGCTCTTCATGGGCTAGCTCCGACTTATCTGTCAGATCTTTTATCTTTTTACACTCCCACTCGCAACCTCCGCTCTGCTGATCTCAGACCGCTGTGTGTCCCACCTGCTCGCCTGCGCTCCATGGGTGACAGGGTCTTCTGTTGCTATGCCCCCAAATTATGGAACTCTATTCCACTACAGATCAGGGACTCAGCTTCTCTGAGTGTTTTTAAAGCTAATAGCACTCTGAGATGACTGTTTTTAAGGGTGCTGTACAAAATAAAGTTTATTATTATTATTATTATTATTATAAATATTACAGGTCTTTGAGTTCCTGACTATCTGCAAACTACGCCAAGTGGATTTCTGAAGTAGATGTTGTATAACTCTGGGTCCTGGTATATGTAATGACTTGTAGGTTTTACACCTAACAGCAGTGTTCCTGTAAATAAACTGATCCCAGGGTAACATTACTTTATCAGAATTCCTGGGACCTACTTGGAAACCCCAGCAAAACCTTTTTATGGGTTTTTTAAAACAACAACAACCTGCATGTACACTTACAAAAACATGGCTGTTTTTTAAAAATGTAATACTAGAGGCGCAAAACAATTACATCCCAAAAGTAGACCAATCTAAATCTAAAACAAAATGGCCAAAATGGTATAATAGATCAATTAAAAAAAAAAAATTCAGCGAAAAAAGGCACTTTACAGAGCATTTAAAAAGGGACCAAAAACAAAGTACACAGAAAGAGTACTTGGAACTGCAAACACAAGTCAAAAAGGAAGTTAGAAAGGCCAAGAGAGAGATAGAAATCAATATTGCTAAGGGGGCTAAAACCAATTCCAAAATATTTTTCCAATATTATAACAGCAAGAGAACATTCAAAGAGGAGGTTAAATGTCTAAGAGACACAAATGGCAAAATCATAGATGAAGAAAAAAAAATAGCAAATATATTAAATGATTACTTTTCACAGGTTTTTACAAAGGAGGACACGGACAACATGTCCGACATGTCGACCTGTTCCTATCCAATTTTAAATAACTTTAGCATAACAGAAGCAGAAGTGTTAAAGGGAATAGGAGCTCTTAAAATAAACAAATACCCCGGGCCAGATGAGATCCTCCCAATAGTACTCAAAGAAATGAAAGAAGTTATTTACAAACCGCTAACCAAGATCATGCAACAGTCTCTTGACACAGGGGTTGTACCGACAGACTGGAAAATAGCAAACGTAATACCGATCCACAAAAAGGGAGACAAAACCGAACCAGGTAACTACAGACCAATAAGCCTGACTTCTCTTATATGTAAACTTATGGAAACTATAAGATCCAAAATGGAAAATTACCTATATGGTAACAATATCCTGGGAGACAGCCAGCATGGTTTTAGGAAAGGGAGATCGTGTCTAACTAACCTACTTGACTTTTTTGAGGATGCAACATTGAAAATGGATAACTGCAAAGCATACGACATGGTTTATTTAGATTTCCAGAAAGCTTTTGACAAAGTCCCACATAAAAGATTAATTCTCAAACTGAACGCATTAGGGATTCAAGGAAATGCATGCACATGGATTAGGGAGTGGTTAACATGTAGAAAACAGAAAGTACTGATTAGAGGAGAAACCTCAAAATGGAGTGAGGTAACCAGTGGTGTACCACAGAGATCAGTATTAGGTCCTCTGCTATTCCTAATCTACATTAATGATTTAGATCCTGGTATAGTAAGCAAACTCGTTAAATTTGCAGAGGACACAAAAATAGGAGGAGTGGCAAACACTGTTGAAGCAGCAAAGGTCATTCAAAATGATCTAGACAGCATTCAGAATTGGGCAGACACATGGCAAATGAAATTTAATAGAGAAAAGTGTAAAGTATTGCATGCGGGCTATAAAAATGTGCATTATAAATATCATATGGGAGATACTGAAATTGAAGAAGGGAACTATGAAAAAGACCTAGGAGTTTATGTTGACTCAGAAATGTCTTCATCTAGACAATGTGGGGAAGCTATAAAAAAGGCCATCAAGATGCTCGGATATATTGTGAGAAGTGTTGAATTTAAATCAAGGGAAGTAATGTTAAAACTCTACAATGCATTAGTAAGACCTCGCCTAGAATATTGTGTTCAGTTCTGAGCAACCAGAATTATCCCGGGTTTAAAAGGCATGTCGTATGCAGATAGGCTAAAAGAACTGAATCTATTCAATCTTGAACAAAGTAGACTACGTGGCGATCTGATTCAAACATTCAAAATCCTAAAAGGTATAGACAATGTCAACCCAGGGGACTTTTTTGACCTCAAAAAAGAAATAAGGACCAGGGATCACAAATGGAGATTAGATAAAGGGGCATTCAGAACAGAAAATAGGAGGCACTTTTTTACACAGAGAATTGGGAGGGTCTGGAACCAACCCCCCAGTAATGTCGCTGAAGCTGACACCCTGGGATCCTTCAAGAAGCTGCTTGATGAGATTCTGGGATCAATAAGCTACTAACAACCAAACGAGCAAGATGGGCTGAATGGCCTCCTCTTGTTTATAAACTTTCTTATGTTCTTATGTTCTACAGTTATGTGCTAGTTTTGACTACCTTTGGGATTTATAATTGCAGTGTGAAAATATATATATTATATATGTCACTTTTTCATATTTCAAGCAATGCAACTTTTTTTTTTCCCCAACACAGGGATGGAAATAAGACTCCCATTGCATAGCAGTTTGATCCATTCCTGGTTTTACTAGGAGTTTAATAAGACACACCTGAGCTTGTTACCAATAAGAAAGTTTACAAATGAGAGCAGGCCATTCGGCCCATCTTGCTCGTTTGGTTGTTAGTAGCTTATTAATCCCAGAATCTTATCAAGCAGCTTCTTGAAGGATCACAGGTTGTCAGTTTCAACAACATTACTGGGGAGTTGGTTCCAGACCCTCACAATTCTCTGTGTAAAAAAGTGCCTCCTATTTTCTGTTCTGAATGCCCCTTTATCTAATCTCCATTTGTGACCCCTGGTCCTTGTTCTTTTTTCAGGTCAGTGAGAACTAGAAGCGACTGCTACCGGCAGCACAGTATAATCGAACTTGCTTTACTACTCAGAGGTTCCTAGACTGTGTTATTGATAGATGCTGCACCAGAAATACATTTCTACCGTGAAATCAAAATAACAGCCCGAGTCAAACTGACAATAACAAGTATGGTACTATAACAATCAATTTGTAAATATCTGTTTACATCTCGTCTATTCACAATGGATGCAAGGTTGTTGTCCTCTTAGTTATGCAACGTAAATGTTAAATGCAATGCCGGTTTTGTATTTTAAACACGCCAAAAATATTATTTCCAGGTTATGATCTAACGTTACAGACCACCTGTGTAGTGTTTTAGTTATTTGTAAATAAATAAATAATAAACAGGAACCTACAAGAAAATGTAAACAGCTCTACATTACGGCAGTTTAAAAAAAGCAAGTATTTAATGAACAATATTTATTTCAACATAATACAATCTTACCATTTTCAGATACGAATTCCCTTCTCGCTGCGCGCTAATTCTTCGTTGACAGCTCGCGAGAGTTGATCAGAAACGAGAATTCAGTTCTTACAGTCATCGATAGGAAAATTTGACATGATGTCATCAGGCTGCGCCGGAGTGTGTGGCTGTTTTTTTTGTTGACCCACAAGAAAATATAATACTAAGTTTCAGCGTTTTTTTATAAAAACAAAAAAACTGTAGTTTTATAAATAACTCAATAGTTATTTTAGTTTTAGTGTATTAATAAGCTTTTGAGGAAAACGGAGACAACTGTATACAAACTTCCCAGAGTTATGAACGGTTTCTGCAGGTTGCAGCATGCATTTAATTGAGATGGCCTGGTTAATTCGGTCTACCGTGGCCAGTGGCAACGAACTTGAGATTTTAGTCCTTAGTTCTGTACTAAATTGAGTACTGTACTAGATACTAATATCTCTGCGGGTCATCCCCAGCTCCTTAAACTATCTTAATAGCAGTTGCAACGGGAACGTACATAACATTAACAGGGTTAAACTGGTCATTTCTAAATAATGACAGCGAGTGGGGCGGGGGCAGCAGTTAGAGGAGTGCTGCATTTTTCTACTGCATACTTAAACTATAATGTTAAAGCTCCATTATTTTAGGCATTTTCTTACACTATTCGTCATTCTATATTTGTGTATAATTAGTACTACACCACGAGGATATTAATAGGCGCATTTTACAGAGCATTTTCAGATAAAACATTTTAAGAGAGAGAGAGAGGTGTCAGTTGAGTTTCTATACTACTCAATGTGAAGATATTCAGGACCTGAAGATTACAGAAATGAGAAAAATCCAGCAGACATGCTTTGTGCAAACACCATTTAATTAAGTGGAACCTTTTAATCATGTAACGTTTTTTTATGTATTATTATTATCCATTTTTTAAAGTATATTGGTGGTGTCTTGGTGGTCCAGTGGTTAAAGAAAAGGCCTTGATACCAGGAGGTTCCCGGTTCAAATCCTCGCTCAGCCATGGACTCACTGTATGTGACCCTGAGCAAGTCACTTAACCTTGTGTTCCGTACTTCAGGTGACGTAAAACAAACAAGGTCTTATTTTATGTGATTCTGCAGCAGTTGTTAATGCATAGTTCACCCCCTAGTCTCTCGCTTTGGATAAAGGCGTCTGCTAAATAACTAACAAAAAATAATAATAATAATCTAAATAAATGTAAATGTCCTTTTTTTTAACTTACACGTTAACAATTATTTTAACTCAATACTTAATAAATAAAAAAATAACTGCTTTATTTAATATGCTGAAAATACACATCAAATGGTTCGTTCTATACATATAAGTAGCAAGTTAGTACAGATCTTAGTCTAAAGAATCACTGAACTAGCTTACAGTTTTTTTCAATCGCTAAAGCAGTTACTGATACTATTAGCACAATTCTCAAAACAGTGACAATTTGCAAAACATTAATTACAATTGCAAAGTGAGGCAGACATGTTAAATGTATTCATAGATCTTGCAAAGCCTAATGTGTTTACGTCCACCGCCCACGCTCACTCTTTCAGCACAATTTGCAACATCAACCTTTATGCATGAGCGACATATAGATTATACATTGTTGAATGTCTATTAGAAGTAATAAGCATTAACTGTGAGCAACAGTATGCAGTTATACAGGTATGTGTTTTGAAAACAAGACACTTATGAAACTTGTATTCAAGTGATGGATCTGCATAAAGTGAATTTTAGAATTTTGCATTTTGGCTGTTAACCAGAGAAATGTTTTAGCAAATGAGGTGTCCGTTTTGTTGTTTGTGGTTTAGAGAATTGAGCTAATCATTTCAGGAAATTTGCTTTAGCACTTGAGAAAAACTGTAATACTGTACATTGTTTTACAATCCTCTAGGGGGCAGAAGACAGCTACATAGTGTTTGTTGCAATTGAGAATTAAAACCTAACCTGCAGCTTATCTAGAAGGAAGCTCTCGACTCGTTACTGGTAGTACTCTGCTTTTAGAGTAGTTCTAACCTTTCTCTGACCTGTTTGTATAAAATGATTTTTGATTCCTGATTTATTATTTAAAAACAGAAAGGGGATCTGAGTGGGCTAAGATAGTCAATAAATACCCCGTCCCAATTGTTCTCCATTAAGGGTTGAGTGTTGTGGAAGGGTAGAGTTGCGGTCCAGGCTAGCAGTAGCAGGAGACAGATTGCAGTTCAAAAAGTGTTTACTGCACACTTTTATTAAACAAATGAAAAACAAAACCATTTTACAAAATACAAAGCATTGTCACATAGTTGGCTTGTATATCTGTTGGAGGGGAACCCAGAAACCTTGCAGAGATTCAATATAAAACAATCCCTGTTTTTAAAAGACAAATATTAACAATTACACACACACAGTATATACAGATATACATGTGCAGGGTCACTGCCTTGCCACTAGGGTACGAATACAGGGGTTCTCAAACTGTGGCCAAAATCATTCTGTGTATTTTTTTCTAGCTATAAAAAAGCAACAATAAATGAAGAAAATATACAATTAAAATAAAAAAGAACAATTTAAATGTAGGTTTAAAAAATGTTTTAATTTGTCATTTTTCTTAAGAAGGGCTATGACAGAAATATAATAAAGCTTGGATGTAAACCTCCCTCCCGGCCTGTGAAGGCGCTAAGCAGTGAAAGTAGAGTTCTTTGGATGGGCTGGCCTGACAGTTCTTTCCCAGGGCTGGGAAGTCGATCAGTCTGGAAGAAGGCGAGACTCCGTTACAGGAACATATTGACCAGGAAGGGAAATGACGTAGCAGCTGCAGATTGTAGAGACAGCTGCACTCGTTTACCAAGGGGTCATGCGTGATAGCATAAAAGGGGATAGAGAATTGCAATCTAGTCCTTTGCTTTGGTTTGTGTAAATAAACTAAGAAGGACTGTGAGAGACCCCGTTGCACGTAGAAAAGTACCGTGAGTGTTTTGTTTGTCTGTCTTGTAATTGTCTCGTCTTGTCTTGTACGTTACCAGACAGCTAACACAGATCCGGAGCTGTCGCCAAGTGCCAGCACTAAACCGGACAGCACTTCACCATTGTCACAAATATAAACTTGACTGGTGACCGTGTTTGTATTATTGTGGGGCAGATATTGTTGATTATTTGGAACTGTCTTTTCTCGTGTTATTTTCCCTGTGCTGTACACATTGGTGTGTATTGCCAGGGAATTATTGTTTCATCGCCAGACCTGAGAACATTTCCAAACCAGATTACAATGATCTCTGTCTGCTTCTTTCACTCCTGCACCTATTGCCACTCAGCCACTTTGTCACAAGGGCTAATAGTGGACTAGTGCCTAATGCGGCTGAACAGGTGGGCCTCAGATGAAAAAAAAGGTCCTGACCCCTGTCCCTAGAAAAAGGATAACATTTAGCATTCTACTTGTGAGATGTCTTGCTCATTAAAATATTTTGCATCTTCTTAAAGAGGAGACAATTATTTATTCAGAAATACCAGGATATTTAGTAAGCAATGCTCTAGTTTTGCTCTAAATCATTTGTTTCCAAGCCTTTGAATACTACTGTGTGTCAAATTTAAATGTGACAAACAGAAAGGTTGAACAGATAAACCCCCATACTTTGAATTGCCTACAGTCCCATAAATAAATGAAGACGAATATATAGGTTCAATAAACTCTTATTTTAAAGAACATTTCATTTTAATACACATTTGACACATAAGGGACATCGTTTTGCATCCACATTTTTAGACCCAGGGATCCAGGGAATTATTTAATTTTTTGTATTTTATATTACTGTTTTTATGATTGTTTTAAGTGTTTTTGTCCTGTTTGAATGACTTGTCTATTTTTGCCATTGATTTTATATAATGTCAATTCTTGCCACCTTCCCTTGTCAGGACCCCCTTGCAAACGAGATGTATATCTCAAGGGTTCTAACCTGGTTAAATGAATACATTACAATTGTTATTTGAATTTAACTTGAAGGGGTCATACCCCCAAGTTTGAAAACTAGCAACTGGACAAACGGCTATATCTGAAGTAATGGGTTAAATACTGTTGTGAGATTCCTCAGTGTACTGTATAGACCCCCTTTCAGAGCCATTAGGCCATGTGTTACATTCCATTATTATTTTATTAAAATTGTATTTTTATTCAAGTTTACTTTACTGGGAATTATTATTTTTTTCCCCCAATTGCTAACTGAATTATATGGCTATTGAAATATACAGCAACTATCTGAATGACATTTGGAGCCACTGTATAATATATAAAACCTTTCAAACTGAGTATATTTTGGTATCGCTGTACTGGATTTCAGTGCACTGTTCAGAGCCATCTCAGAGCCATTAAGCCCAGCCTCAGACTCCTCTCTGCTGTCCCAGCCCCTCAATGGCTCTCCCGGAGAGCATTTCCTGAAGGCTGTTCTCTCCCTTGTCTGGAACAATGGGTTCCAGTGACACCTCTCTCCCAGGCAGGAACACCCATTTGCAGCTCGTCAGCCCTTTGTCCTCTTCAGAGGGGCTGTGAATGAATGGGGGAGCTCAGGATGGGACTCAGCACAAGACCAAAGAGGGAACCAACAGCAGGCCTGCATGTGGACTGTGCTACTGTTGTGCAAAGTGGAATCAAGAGTGGAACAAGAGATTCCCTTGCCAAAGCCACGTGGAAGACAAACGAAAGCCCTTCTTCTTGTCTTGTGCGTGTCTTTGAAGGCAACATCAAAACTTCCCTGTTCTGGAATGCAGGAAAGGAAAAGTGTGGATGTATAGCTGTGCACTACAGTCATGTGCAAATTCATCAGAACACCCCATTGCTTCTGTTGTTTTGATTTGTTGTGCATATGAAATCAAACCACTGGAACTGACCACCTTGGTCAATTGTCATAATAGGCAATTGTCGAATTGTACTGCTGACTTTAATAGACCACACATGCAATGTGTTTAATAGTAAGAGAAAAGGAACACACAGCCGCAAATGGTAAAAAGCATGAAACTTTTCAGAAGTTGCTTAAGATGCCTAATTAAAGCACAAAGTGGTCTGACATTTTCACACCCTAAAATACATAAGCTTTCACAGGACATTTTTGCTGATTCACAATGTTCCCTCTTATTGCATTAAAATTGCTTTGTTTAGCTCTAAAAGTGGAATACATATAACAAAGGACATTCCATTCTGAATCAGCAAAAATGTATTGTAAAAGCTTATGGGTGACAAATTTGTTAAAATTTTGTCACTCATGATATACGGACAGCATTCAGATGCCAGAGGGAAGAGCGCCCTCTACTGAGCTAAGAAACTTCCTGCAGCCAACCTGTGCTTTGTTTAAGTGATGTCTCAACCGAGTACAGGCACTTCTGCAGTGTGGCGAAATCACAACCAAAGATAGTGGCTTTAAACAACTCACTTTTAATAACTCATCAACTAGATGTTTTTTAAACACTTGCACTCCTCCACACCAGCATTGGGACAGATGAATAAAGCAGAACATTCACCCTTACACAAAGCAGTATTTGGGGTCCCTGGACACTGACGAAGGCATTAGCAGAAACACTTGTGTGTTTAACATGATATACTCTACAGCCCCATGCAGTATTAAAATTAAGCAACTTGGTAGGTGTTTACTGTAAAATATTACAAGAGAAACCGGTGAAAATTGAGCTTCAAAGCCATACCCGATTTATGATTTCCATTACACAAGAGTAGATGTTAAATCTTCATGCTGATTTGAACTCAGCTCTCGCCAAGATAAGCACCAACTAAGACGCAGCTTCACAGTAAACTAATGTGATCCATATGTGTCTCCATCCATCTGCGTTTCCTTCCATATGATGATGTAGATATCCTTCTGTCTGGTGTTGATGGCTGAAGTGTAATGCTGGCTCCAGTAGGGCTGTAATTGCTTCCTTGCATCATTTGAATGTAGCATTAGTTTCTGCTTTTAATGTAGCTGTTTTCTTTGTTGCTACCTATATACTTTGTAGGTGGCAAAACCATCTGATTAGATGGCAATTTGCTTTCTGTCATCCTTGTCATCATCTGTGGCTGTAGAGGAGGGGTGGCCAAAATTGGTCCTTTCACTCCAACCCTGTTCTGAATTGTTTGAATTTATTTAATTGAACAAAATTAACCTGCATCCAGACCCTGAAGTAGTTAATGATCTCATTTTCCCTGTGTGGGAAGCTGTGGGAACTGAACACAGTATTGTAAGTATGGTCTCACTGGTAACATCATCATCAACTCCTTTGATTTGTACTCTACACTTCTGCCTATATAACCAAGCATTCTGTTTCCCTTTTAGAACAATGAGGTAGATTAAAAGGACTTCCATTTCAGTGGAAACTGAGCATGACGGTGGGGCACAGTCCCATGAATGAGATCATGTTTTCAGGTTAAAAAGAGGCTTAGCAGGCAGTTCAAAGTCAATTAAAATTCATTCAGGACGACAATAGAGGATGATTGCCTCCTCACAACTGGCTTCCCCTTGTCTCCTTAGACAACAGATCAGAGACTTGCCTGTCTACTTTTACTTCTAAAGAAACAGCTCAAGTAAATGGTTCAGAATGTTCTTCTGCACATATCCCCTCCGACTCATGCTATATCCCAGACCACCCGCATTTCACCAGGTCAGAACCGCAAATTGACATTAAAATCACTCAGTGATCCAAGTTTTATTTTGCAAGGTTGTATAATGACTGTCGAAGGTCTGGGGGTTTGAATGTCAATTTGTGGGTCTGGATGGCGAAATGGGGGTCACTTGGGTGGTCTGCAGTGACTCATTGGAACTCTCCAGCAAAACTAAGCAGCAAATCCTTTTATGAATTACAAATCAACCAAGTTCTGTGTAAAATAATAACATCCTGAATTGTACTAACCAACGTTCATGTGAAAGCTTTCTATCATAGATATCTAACTATGTATTGGATCCTTGGAAGAGTACCAAGTCACCCAATTGCACAGCGATGCATGTAAATGAAAGTTAAACTCGTTTTGAAAAGGTGTTAGAGGATTATCTCCTCCAGGTTAAACCATTCACTGACACCTCTGAGAACTGCATCTCGTCAGGCAGGTATCAATCCAGGGCAAGCGCTTGGCAGCTTGTTATTACACTGATGAAGCACAGACAGCCTTTTCACAGTTTTTCTTGGAATAGTTATCGCCTGATCTAACATGTAGGGGGATATACATGTCGGCTCCATTATAATCCCCAGTGTATTATCCTGAAGGAAACCTAACTAGTAAAACCAGTCACAGCATTACCAGGAATGGCAACTTCAAAATGGTGAGCCTGATATAGTGAACCGTGTGTTTGGTACGTACAGTGCCATGGTATTTCAATAGATTGCCAATGCATATTGGTTCACACCATCAACTGCGATACCTTTGCTATGACAACATATGCCTCCCCCACCACACACCCCTGCACACACTGTTGTACCATTCCACCAATAGCAGTACACTGTTAAAGTTATGCTACCTTAGTATTAGTTAACTGTTATATTGCCACTGTAGGGTCACTATGAAATTGCCATTGAAGAACATTTGGAAAGGGTGGTGCAGTAACCTCAGGAAGTTCAAATCCGGTTTTAGGTCACACGTGAAATGAGTTTGTGGGATCTCAATTAAACACCAAGTGGACCGTTAGTGTAATTCTCGTTTCAAACCACACCATTCGGCACACATGGCAGTCTGTGCTTGGGAACGATGTAGGACTGAAGAGCAGGCAGGGGAGGTTTAGGTCAGGATTGAGGTCAACTCTCATTCACTCTGTATATATATATATATATATATATATATATATATATATATATATATATATATATATATATATATAGTAGTGAGCACATTCATTAGAACACCTCAAGATTTGTCATTGACATCCTTTATAGACCTACCTGCATGAAAACCTCTGGGTGTGAGAATTTCAATTTTCGGCCAGTGATCAGTGATATAGAAGCAATAGGCACTCAGGTGTGAAAACCACTTTGTGCTTTAATTAGGCATTTTAAACAACTTCTATATAATGAACTAATTGTGCTTCTTAAAGTCGAATGAAACCTGCTGAATAATGTTATGTTAACATATTAAATGACATACCGCTTTGTAATGAAAGACTGACAAATACTGAAAAATTTAACATTCCAAAATCTAACATGAAACACTGTTCTACTATTATGGCTTCTGGTAGACTTTTGCAATATCATTTTGTAGTTTCTTTGATTACATGATGTTAAATAAAAAATCTAAATTGTATATATATATATATATATATATATATATATATATATATATATATATATATCTTTTTAAAATTATGTTTCAATCCTAAAATTCCAGGTGATGCAAAACATTTGGCTCTAGCTGTACACTGTAGAGGTAAACTAAAAAAGGCACTAGCCAAAACTTTTGTCTACTTGACTTATTCTCTTCCAGTTCTACCTCATGACTGTGGGAGGCTGCAGGCTTACCTTTCCCACATCCACATAAGACTGCAATGGCTCCTCTTTGCCTGTGCTGAGTCCCATCCTGAGCTCCCCCGTTGATTCACAGCCCCTCTGAAGAGGACAAAGGGCTGACGAGCTGCAAATGGGTGTCCCTGCCTGGGAGAGAGGTGTCACTGGAGCCCATTGTTCCAGACGAGGGAGAGAACAGCCTTCAGGAAATGCTCTCCGGGAGAGCCATTGAGGGGCTGGGACAGCAGAGAGGAGTCTGAGGCTGGGCTTAATGGCTCTGAGATGGCTCTGAACAGTGCACTGAAATCCAGTACAGCGATACCAAAATATACTCATTGAATTCCTGTGTTTGAAAAGCTTTCGTTTTATATATTATACTGTGGCTCCACATATCATCCAGACAAAAACACTAATAATACTTACACACAAAACGCCAGAAACATCCTGAAATATATATTTTTTAATCATTTAAACCTTTTGTGTACATCCAAAAAAAGTTATTTTATTTTCATTTGATAAAAGTGAAATCGCAAAGAAAGAAAATTATTATTCAGTCTTAAAAAAATCCATCATGCAAGGACAGCAACCTTGTGTATGGTATATTTTGCATAAAATGTAATTAAATAAAATATGTAGGAGAGAGAGGTACATCATTATATAAAGAATACAGAACCACCTATCAAATATAAGAAATAAAAAAGAAAATGAACCAATAGTTCAGCACTTTACAAGGAACAGACTGTGGTTTTAAAAAAATCAGTATAGAATAAAATAAAATAAATTGATAAATAGACTAGATACTACGATGCCTGATGGTTTAAATAGAAAGGACCAGCAGATCGTTACATCATTAGCTATATAGTGAATGACATCACAAAGACATTAGATTTAAAGAGAAATAAATGTGTGGTTACCATGGCATCAAAAGCCTATAAATCCCTCCAGTGTTTGTTTTCAAACACACTTTCCCTTGACAAAGGTATGTTAAACACACCAAAACGCTGGCAAGTCGTCTCTTTGAGCATATATATGTGTGCATTATTTTACATATATCTTTTATACACATACTTACACACACATACATACATACATGCATATATTGAGCAAAAACCCTTATAAAAGTTTACTACAGTAATTTTTCACAGTAATTTACAGTTTCCCCATGCTTATTCTGTGTATACTGTGCATTTACCATGGTTTACCATGCCTCTCTGCTCGTCACACCACTTGCCTATGCTTGATTATGCTTTCGCTATGCTTTATTACACTTTGATTTTACTATGGAAAACCTTTCTGAGGGAAACCGTGTGGATGAAATGGTCAAAGACTGTACAATGTATTCCTGTTACAAGAGGCAGTAATGCAGAAGGAAGGTGACTTTTTGTGAAACCGTGGATACTCTCTAATTACGTTTTGGTGCCTCTGTATAATATATCAAAATATGGGTATTGAAACTTTCGATAACTGCCTGAATGTTTTTTGGTGCCACTTTACAGTATATCACAACCAAACAGTGAGCGGGGGTAACTGCTGGCACCACTGACCAAAGGGGTCAGCAAGGTTTCTGTTGAAGCACAATGTCTTTGAACTTTGGAGCTAGAAAAGACAGTCGTTTAGCCTCTGGACAATGGAAACCAGACCAGCAGGATTCCACAAGAAGCAGCCTGGGATTCTATTGTGTGATGGCTGGATGGACACAGAGGAGCAGGGGGTTGGGGAGTGGGCCAATTAGCATGCCCATGGCTGTGGGCAGGTGGGGGTGGTCAAAAGATTAGAAGATTGTAAGGTAGAGGCGAGCTCCCCTCCCTGCAGTGCTCCACAGCCTGATTGATCTTGACTTTGAAGTCTCCTAACAAGGGAATCATCCAGAGGATGATCAGTGCCTGTGATTGGGGAGATCATTGAGGGGTCCGCCTCTTCGTCCTATTAGCAGCCAATCAAGGGAGGGACATTTACATAGGAGCATTTAGGAGGTGAGCGAGAGGAAGGTGCAGATGAATGAATTCCAAGTGTGCATGGTGTGTATTTTAGTTGCCTTGTCTAAGACCAGCAAAATAACTTCTCCAGTCTGAAAACACATCTAAAACCATGACAGGACGGCTAGGTGGACAAGATATTGGAAGATCTTTCCACCTTCCTGCCGATGGACTGTACCTCAGCCAGGAAACTGGACCCCAGTATTTTCCGGACGCTTTCACTTCAGCTCAAGGATATACCTATAAAGGAGCAGATTACGGTCAGATGGTCCCTGAAGATCACTCTGTTACCAATGCCCGCATAGGGGCTAATGGACTACCCAAGGCCTGGTACACTTTCCCTGGGGCTGAAGCCTGGGCCCACAGTGGAATGGCGATGCCGCACGGAGTGGGCACAGGTGTTTACGATTCTTTCAAAGGTGGCGAGGGGGTGAAAGCAGAGAAGGAAAGTTTCCTCTGCCATCCTTGGAACTCTTGCTTGCTTCCTCCAGTCCCCACCTCAGCAGCGGGGGGAATGCTTTCCTGCAGCAGTCCAGTGTCAACTCGGACTCTAGCTGGGAATGGTGGAGGGCACTTGGGCAACTTGGGAGCTCAAGGGCAGCTTGGGGGACCACTTAGCCCCCTCGATGGAAGCAGTGAGAGCCCCCCAGCCAGCTGCAGCCCAGAGAGTGAAGATGGAAAGGGGACTTCCAGCGATAGTGGAGATGAGGTCAGTTGAGAAGTCATGGTTCTTTTTTTTCTTACTGTTACGGTGCAGGGCTGTGTATAGGTCTCTTGTGATTTTGAGTATGCTTTATCAATTATTTATTTCCAAATAAAGCCGCAATGCTTTTTTTTTATTTCTGTTGCAATTTCTGATGGGTTTCAAAGCTTTTGTTTTATATTGGGTGGCAGGTGGTTTTATTCTACTGTTTCACTGCTTTATACCTATAGCTAAGTATATGTTTTCTTTTTTTTCTGAATGTACACAGAAGGTTTTAAAAAAAAGTATTTATTTCAAGATGTTTCGAACAAAAGCCCTTCTTCAACTGTGTAGAAAGAAAAGTAAACACAGCACAGTAAACTTGTTTAAAGTAAACTTGTAATATAAGAAGTTTCGTGCACTGTGTTTAATTTTATTTCTACACAGCTGAATCATTTAAACCTTTTGTGTACATCCAAAAATCTCATTTTTTTGTACACTGCAGTTATACATATATATATATATATATATATATATATATATACACAAGATAGATATATATATATATATATATATATATATATATATATATATATATATATATATATATATATATATATATATATATAAAAGTAGCTGTCCAGTTAAGGTGAGAAAAAGCAGTGGCTATAGGATTATGGGCAATCAGGATATGCAAATTACACTATTACAATCGCGTACTGGTGGTAATGGGAAGTTTCAATGTATTTCTTGTCTTTGCGTCCCAGGAAACCCCCAGTGCAGCAGATCTGGAGCAGTTTGCCAAAGAGCTGAAGCACAAGAGAATAACACTGGGATTCACACAAGCTGATGTGGGGCTGGCTCTAGGGGTGCTTTATGGTAAGAACCCTTCCCAAAGACCTTCAGTGGCAACGCAGACAGATTATAATGGAAATGCAATGGTTCTGTACTTGGGGGCACCTTATAGGGTGAGGCTGCTATTGATAGAATGGTACCACAGAATGTTAACTAGACTCGTCGCTGCAGACAAATTCAACATTTTTCAGATGTATTTATTTAAGCTGTATAGAATCCTTGAGCTGTACACCTACAGCCAAAAGATTTGCGTCATCTAGAATTTTAGGATTGAGACAAAGGATTGAGGAAGTATAAGGGAAAACTGCAAAGCGGTATGTAATTCAATATGTTAACATTACATTATTCAGCAGGTTTCATTTGACTTTAGGAAGCAAAATCAGGTAATTCTATAGGATGGTGCAAAACTTTTGCCAGAGCTGTTTGAGGAGGTCCTGGAATTAGAAGGCAAAAAAAAAATAACATTATAAAATCAATGGCAAAGAGAAACAAACTGGACAAAAAAACAACAACTCAGTAATGCAAAATAAAACCATAAAAAGCAATTCACACACAATTCTGGTCATAGTCGGTATTTACAGGATTCACAACCCTGGTTAGATTGAAAATAAATATTTCTGAGTGATTTAGAAAGGTATTGTGCAGGGGCTGTTTATATGTTCGAAGGCAAGGAATTTCAAAGATGAGATGCCTGATATACAAAGGCATGTTAGCCCATATTAGATCTCAATTCAGGGATTTTGAAATTAATCTTAGTGCATAGGTAGTTATTTGTCTCTAACAGAGACGTACGGTAACTTGGAGCATTTCCAGAAGTAAACTAAACACAAAAAAACGAGTGGGCCTTCTATTCTCCAGACTGACCCTCCCTAAAGATCCATGGAGATTAGAGGGGTGCTGGTTGCAATTTGCATTGAGTATGGCAGACAGAGGCAATGGGTGATACAATGGTTCTGTATTACACTAAGTGGGCAATTCCAAGTGAATGACTTTGAGATGTTTGTTTCAGGAAAGATGTTCAGCCAGACAACTATCTGCAGGTTTGAGGCTCTGCAGCTGAGCTTCAAGAACATGTGCAAACTGAGGCCGCTGCTGGAGCGCTGGCTGAGAGAGGTGGACACCAACGAGAACCTTCAGGAGGTGAGCTGCTCTCAACTACAGGCTCTACAGTGTACTCCATGGGCCAGGAACTATGGGCCAAAGTTTAGCATCACCCTATAGAATTAACTCATTGTGCTTCATAAAGTCAAACGAAATCTGCTGAATAATGTTATTTTAACCTATGGAATTTTTGTAGTTTTCAATATACTTAACAAAAAACTGTTCTAAATCTAACGTGAAATACTGTACTATTATCATGGCTTCCAGGACACACTTGTGATATCATTTTGTAGTTTCGTTACTTGCATGATGTTAAATAAAATATCTAAATTATGTTCATATTGGTTTTTTTTTTTGGTTTTAATTATGTCTCAATCCTAAAATTCTAGGTGATGCAAACACTTTTGGCCATAGCTGTATACTAAACCAAGAGTGAATGGTAATACAAGGGAAGCTACAGTGGGGACTTGACTGTTCTTGATAGATTAGTGCCACCGTATGCTGACTATAGATTCACAAATGCTACAGACTGCTAAGGTTTCTGGCTGTGTGAAGTAGGCCCGGTCTTCGTTGGGGACTCCAAAGGGAGTGTCACTTTGGCTCTGGCTCTTCCATGGGTTAGGGAGGTTAAAAAGACTCATCGCTCTGCAGAGAACCATGCTGGCCAGGTGTCCAGTGAGCTCAGAGCAGATACCTGCAGGGCTGGCCTTTGTCCTCCAGAGGTTGGTAGCTCGCTGACTTCTGCGCTCAAGTTCCTGGGAAAAAAAGAAAGCTGGCTTGGTCATGGGATCGGAGGACGCCCACTGAACCTTCGGGTATCCTGATCACTGAGGGAATTGCTGCGGTGAGGGGAAAAACGATTGAGCATTCCAAATTGGGAGAAAATCGAGGGAAAAATTTTAATTGGACACACTAAATTTTTGAAAGAAAAAAAACGCTCAAATGTGCTGAAAGTGGTTAGTGCAAGCAGGCCTCGAATCCTGATAGTCTCTCTCTCTCTCTCTCTCTACAGTTGTGTAATCTGGAGCAGGCTGCTATCCAGGCTCGCAAACGAAAGAGGACGAGCATCGAGAACAACGTGAAGGGGACGCTGGAGTCGTATTTCGGCAAGTGTCCCAAGCCCTCCGCACCGGAGATAGCACAGATCGCAGACGACCTCAATCTGGAGAAGGATGTAAGTGCCCTACCTCTGAAACTAACAGTACTTAGTCTCATGTCTTATACAAGCTCAAATTGCAAACCAAAAAATTGCTGAAGTGAATGCTGTAATTGACTGAAATAAAAGTACTAGTCCTAGTGACATTTGCATTTTCAAAGCTTTTATTTTAACCCTTTAAAAGGTACAAGGGACACACAAAAAATATGCACACATTTTTGCAAAACATTGTATATGCAAAATACTAACTAACAAGCTGTCTTCTCCTCTAAAGGTGGTGCGTGTTTGGTTCTGCAATCGAAGACAAAAAGGAAAACGAAACGCCTTCCCTGGGATTGAGGAATACGACAGCGGTACTGTGCAGTACAGTAGTATCCCCACCATGGCCCTCCACAATCCCATGATGCCTCAGGGCTACGGCTCAGCCTTCGCTAGCACTCTCTATGTCCCCCAGTTCCATGAAGGTGAGGCTTTCCCCCAATCAGTATCCTCCTCAATGGGGCGACCAATGCACTCCAGCTGAATTCTGGGGTGTAACAAAATAACATTTTAAACATGTAGACTCGAGAGATGTCAATGGGCGGACGCACTCCCAAAGCATCATGGGATGGCAAGAAGGACAATGCCTCATCGTGCTTTTTGGAGGATGGTGAGACTGTGTAGAGAGGTGGCTGGAAGGATTGCCTGAAAAAAGACAAAAGAAAAAAGTTAGGGCTTTTTGGAAAGAGAGTGTTTTTGTAAATAATAATAAAAAAATATTTTCATTTATTATGTTGCAAGGTTACTTGAAAGTATACTCACCAAGGCTTAAAAAAAGTTAGCACAACAACTCTTGCAAATCCTTAATTGCTGATCTTTTATTTGAAGTCTTACTCATTGCTGCCATGTTTTATAATTTCTTACCTAAATAATGCTGTGGGTTCAGTTTTGAAATATGTATCTTTAAGTTCAAATGCTCAAATACAAACTCTGAGGTAAAACTACAAGCAAACTTCATAAGCATTTTGGCCAAAACATTTGACGATTTTGACTTTAGTTCGCTAAGAATAAAAACTTTAAAACCAGGTTGCTCCCCACTTTTTTACCCCAGTCAGTTACCCTCCCTCAGTAATCGTGTACATCAATACAACTGCCCATGAGTACGTTTGAAATATATCTGTGTTTCGGATTCCCTGTTGTTGAATTATTGATGTCTAAATATCAACTCTATTAAAATATAGTATTAAGTTTCTCTGAGCACCGTCTCATGGGATTTCCTCATACCATTCAACTGACCTGCTAATGCATTTTTAAATGACCAGCACAAAAGGTACAGCAGGTTTATATACATATATTATACATTTACTGGTGATTTGTCTCAAATTGTACTCATTTCATATAATACACTGGTGCCTATTAGTACTGACACCCTGAATATACTGTTTTTCAATGATGTCAAAGGCAATGCATGCATATTTTGAAAAAAGAACAATATATATTTTTAAAACCTTTTATTTTCACTTTCTAAATGTCATAGTGTGTAGAAGTCTGGGGGGGGGGGTTAATTGGCTGCACTTCCAAACATTAGTTTCAACTTCTCAATCCTTCAGGACAGTCTTCTCTTTAATGAGATTCAGCATTCCTCAATGTAGATAGCCAGGACTTGTGGGAAAAAACTGCCCATAACTCTTTGTTATACATCTGTGCCAATAAGAATTTAGATGTTTAAAACTTACACTAGCCTTGGACTACCCTGCCAAAGACAGCATTAGGTTGTCCAAGATTAGCGCTAATCAGGGTCTGTGAAACCAGCCATAAATGTGCAGCCTTATTTTTTAAGTGGACAGTTCTGGAAAATGTAATAGTAAATATATACTATGTGTGAGACTCTGGTTGCATGTTTTTTCCCCTGTACTAATATATATATATATATATATATATATATATATATATATTATATATATATATACACTTAAAAGGAAGCTGCAACAAATTCCTCATCTCCAGTCTGTCTACTTTAATTAATCTCAACATAAGAAAGTTTACAAACGAGAGGAGGCCATTCGGCCCATCTTGCTCGTTTGGTTGTTAGTAGCTTATTGATCCCAGAATCTCATCAAGCAGCTATTTGAAGGATCCCAGGGTGTCAGCTTCAACAACATTACTGGGAGGTTGGTTCCAGACCCTCACAATTCTCTGCGTTAAAAAAGTGCCTCCTATTTTCTGTCTCTCCCAGTACATTTTGTTTTGTTTCAGATGATCGTCACAAATAGTGTTGTGCGCTGAAGAATATAACTTCATATTCCACAGAAAAAAAACTACACACAAGGCATTCGAGTCCATATGTATATATTATTTATTTTTTATAGCATAGATAACATGAACATATCATTCCAAAAATCCCAAAACTAAGCTTGCTGCAAAAAAAAAAAAAAAACAGTCAAGAGATTCACATTTAAGTGCTAACCAAGGATTTCAATACATTTTTCTACCTCCCCTTTTTTCTGATTATTGGCTTTATTTTATACTTCAATGTTGACTAAACAGATATTTCAAAGATGAAAGCTTGCTTGTGTATCCTGGTGCTTGCTTGTAATGTAGTTCAAATTCACTGCAGTTAGACAACGTGACCTACGGCAAAGGCACTAGAATACAGCCGTGTCTCTATTGTGTTGCAAAACTCTCAGCCAGAAAGGGGGGCATTAGTTAGCACTCCTTTAGGTGTATCTGTATTACTATGTGTTCCGTCTATGACTGTATCATTCTGAAAACAGGTTTTTCCAGTGAGAAACCGACGCTGGAATATCTGGATAGTTAAGCTGTATTTTAATAGGCTGGTTCAGAGATTTGAATGCCGATGGAAAACTGGGCAATGAAAAAAAGTTGCTGTATACCTGTGGTTTGGTTATTATTATTATTTTCTGCAGTGTTAGATGCTACCAAAGCGCTGTACTTGAACAGTATTATTGAAGCAATAAATGTGATATATACAATAAAACTAAAATATTCAGTTATAAAGATACAATACTATAGAGAAGACCATTGCTCCATGTTGGTCCACACATGGTTTTGCAGGACAAGGCTCCTTTCCAGATTGGACTTAATACAGAATATGCTTTGCCATGGAGAGCAGGACTGTAATATCCGCAGACCAACATACAGGAGAGGGCTGCTCCATAGTTTTGTTCATTCAGTTTGGAAAATGTTACTAGACACGAAACTGCGACGATGGCACGGTCTCTAGTCGATGATAGCAAAAACAGTTTTTAAAACATTTTAAAATGAGAATTAATGCATGAGTGGCTTGGGAGAAAAGTCAGAATCTTTAGCAAGCTCTCAGAATAGAAAAAAAAAAACCACAAATATAAAAATAATACAAATAATTGTAAAATCAGGTACAAAACAATTACAGGATAAGGTGCTCCAGTTGAGAAAGAACTTCGCAATCTCATCAAATTATTTACAATTCTGGTCAAATCCAGCAGTGGTATCAAGCATGCCCTGTGCTATAGGGACCACCCTTACTCTCAGGGGGTGAGGGGAGGCAGTTCAGTCCCTGTGTTTCATTTTTCTCTGGACTCTGGGGGTGAGGGAAGAGCAGTTTATCTCCCCGTCTCAAGTCTGTCCTGGGCAGGAGAGACCACCCCTACTCTTAGGGGGTGAGGGCGGGAGGAGTTGAGTCTCCCTGCCTAAAGCCTGCCCTGGCCTGGCCTGGAGTGACCACCCTTTCCCTTAGGGGATGAGGGAGGGAGGGAGGAAGCATGTCTCAAGTCAGCTCTGTACCACCTTTTCTCTTAATGGGCGAGGGATCCCTGGACTGGAAGGAAGACCCTCTAAAGATAGAGTTATATCTGCAAGGACATTGCCAATATTCACTGCCAAGACTGTTACTGCATTGAATATTTTTAAATCTTTGAGAGTCACCATTGCAAAGCACCCAGTCATTCCAGTAAAATCTGCATGAAATCCCCAATTGCTTTGCATTCACTGATCAGTCCCCATACTTTTGTGAGTTTTGTAATGTATTGGTACATTTATGAAAGCCAGTAAGATCTTTAGCCTGGTATAAGAGAATCATTGATGTCCATTCATTAAGATTGCAGGTAGGAGAATATATTTACCCAGGCAGAGCAACAGATGAGAAGACCATGTAATCCAAGATCTCAAAATCAAGCATGTCCAGCAATTCTGACATTTGGCACCAATGACAAAAAACACCACAAGCTAAAAAGTTACAAAAAAAGTATTTGGCCTGCGCAAGGATTAATTAATATCACTCAGACACACCCAAAAGAAACTGAGCTTGATCCATACAGTAATCCTTAATTGATTACTGTATACTCTGGTTAATGAGTGATCAGATCTGCTGAATTTCTATTGAGTATGACTCACAAGTTAAAGCAATCCACAGAAAGTTCAAGTGATGAAACATGGAGGATTGGTGTCCTTAATCTGCCTAATTTAACTTCAGATCAGGATTGAAGAGGAGCAGGTGGAGAAGAGCCAGCACAAGAAGGCAGAGTCATTCCTGAGCTACCTTCAAGGATCACGCGGACTGCCGGCGTATTTCTTTCAAGCCAGCAGAACTGAAGAGTTGAGGTATCCAGCCCCTTGGAGCAGGGCTGCAGAAAGTTGCACACGCACACAATGTGCGTGAAAGGATTGGGTCGGGACCCGAAGATTTTCTTCTAGATCTAATGTTCTGGAAGCCGACAGGAAGACTCTCACGTCAGCTGCAGCCGGAAACCCACTTCTTAGCTGTTTTTTGCACAGCTAATCGAATCTCTTACTAGATTCAAAGTAAAATAGAAATATTAAGCCTTGCCTATAACGTTTGTCCTTTGTGAATTAGAAACCTATAATGATTTGGTTCCGGAAGGTTTGTTTATTGAAAGATGCTGGCTTTGTAGTACCAGGATTTATGGTATCTAGTCAGATCATGACTCTTAAGCAATAACAGCCCACCGCAGCATCAAATAGGGTTTACTTACAATGACAGGGAGTTTGTATAGCTCCAACAATGGAAGCACATAGATCTGCAAGCAGCAACTGGCCGTGCATCTTGTTCCACGATTGCAATAAAAAAGAGGAAAAAAATACACACAGGTAGAAGTGAAACAATCCATTGTTCACATGATCTCTATTGTAATAAAATGACCAAAAGCGCGATATAGCTTATTGTAGTCCAGAAAATATTAACGGGAAATATGTGATTTATAGCTGGTATGAACACATCCTCTTATTTAAACTAAATTGTCTATAATTAATGATCATTTTAGGGTATTACTTTTATTGGTCCTAAATAACCCATTAGGACCAATATGCATCGCAACAGCTGTTTTACTGTGACCAGCATACAGAAAGTTAGGCAACTCCATACTTCTTCCAACTCGCTGACCATTAATCTGCTAACCACACAGCTGGTAGATTGTGTAGTACACCGTACACAGCAATCAACCAGCCATTGAAGTGATCATAGGATTTTGTCCTATGGTGGTAGTGGGCCATGGAAAGGTCCTTAAACACTAAGTTGGTGCGGAGAGAAGCACTGGCACAGACACCAGAACTAAGCAGATCGCTCCCTGTGTTCCTGTTCGTTAGCCTCTGATCACTGGCAGCCGCAGTGGAACTCTGCAGTGGAGTCCTTCAGGCTGCTGTAGTTGCAACCCACGCAGGCGACGTGGTACCAGGCATCGCAGTCGTCACACTGCACCCACTGCACCGTGTCCTCTTGCGGGAGGTGGCAGTGACGGGCAGCACAGGGCTCTGCCACCTCACCATGGCCAGTCTCTATTCTGCCCCCTTCGCTGCGATCCTCCACGTAGAGTGTGTGAGAGAAGACCTGGCACACCGGGTGCTTTCGAGGTCGGCCACGTCGCTTCCTTAAAAATTGAGAAAAAGATTAGAAAAAAGAAATAAATCAACCACAAAGTAGCGTGTCGGTATTCCTGTTAACATGCACATACCCATGACGTTACGTTAAAAATCTAAATTATATTCATATAGTTTATTTTTACATTATTTATTATGTTTCAATCCTAAAATTCTAGGTGATTCAAAACTTTTGGCCATAGCTGCAATACACACACACACAGCACAGCAAAAGATATACTGAAGCTCATACAAAGGAAAACAGATTTGAAAACCTTTACACGCACCCTGTTGGTGTGATATGCAGTTTCTGGAGCATCACCCTGTTGGCTTCCCCCTGCGCTCTATCAATACCCCCCTGTCCGTTATGCACAGGGCTGTAGAGACATGAAGAAATCGACTGGGAGGGGCTTCGGAGCAGCAGCACATTAGCATAACCCCGCCCCCCTTCACTCTCGCTCCTCGGGATGTAGGGGGTGTCGCTCTGAATCCTCCTTCTCCTGCTTAGCGGGCTTGGGTCATGCTCTGAGCACTCCGCCAGGGGGCGCTGCTGCCGCTGGTACACATCAGACTGGACGTCCGATTCTGATTTGCAGTGCCGCCTTTTAGCCGAGGCGCTTTCCTTCACTTCCTCGGAAAACCTCTGGATCTCGTCTTCCAGTTCCGGCAAGACCGTGTGAGCCGATTTCCGGCGGCTCTTCGAGATTCTGACGCAGCCGCTCGTCGTGTTCGCGGGGGAAGGGGCGGAGCCAGAGGGCGGAGCCAATGGGCGGGCGTTCGAATTAACAGGAGGGACTGAGAACGACACTGTTGGATTTTGTTTCTCTAACCTCTTGTCGTCTGCCTTGTCTGGGTGGAAGGTGAGCGGCTGAGCCTGCAGCTTGCTGAGGCTGCCGATGGAGCTCAGGATTAGGGTCGAGCGTTTGAAAGCGGAGGTCGGGGAGGTTGAGGTTTCCAGGCGCTTGGTGAGTTCTTTCACTCCTTTTCTGCTCGGGGAGACTGGGGTGAAGCCCCGGAGCAGGGTGGCAGTCCCGGTGAAGCTGGTGAAGGCAGGTGCTTTGGGAAGGGTGATCGCGTCAAAGTCCTGGGGCCGCAGACGGACTTTCTGGAAGAGGAAGTAGAACTCCGAGCGGTTCTGGGGCTGGGCAGAGCAGGCCGGCAGCAGTGGTAGGTCGCCTCGTTGCCCGAATGTCAGAGTGTCTCCGTCGGTCAGCTCCACTCGCGCCCCACGAATCAGATGGACATCATTTACCAGGGTGCCTGAAAGAGAGAGACAAACAAATTATAGGATTAGACTCCAGTATTCTAATAAGCAACATTCGCTCAGTTACTAAAGTGTTTTAAATTAAACTCTTGTCTTGTATTATCATTGGCAACATTACCCACACTTAGAATTGTGCTGCAGATAGTTAAGCGTGTGTGTGCACCTATTCTACAGCCCAGGGCCACACAGAGAGCAAAACGATCCCAACGACAAGGGGAACGGTGATGATGATACGAACGTTAACAAGATGTCCAATGGATTTAAAAATTGATGAACACATTTAAAAATTAAATTATTGTAGGAGAATATTATAGAACATTAGACATAAAAATCAAAACACCTGCCATCTGTAGGACACACTTTTGTATCAGCAGTCTCATACAAGTGTGACAATTTGGTTTACAAACGGTAATCCTTATGTATACAGCAATATAGAAAAGCTGATTTTCTCTGTATCAAGTCAATTTCAGTCACGATGGGTAAGACACCAGATCTGACAGGAGGGGCTGCTCAGTTGGTAGGTGCTTCTGTAGCCAACATTAGTACCAATGTTGCTTAGCATAGAACAAATCAAAATGTGGGTACTCCCTGTATGCAGAACAGGATTGGTTGAAGACTGCCATTACCCCCAATACAGATTCAGGAAACAACTGGAGGTGGTAATCAATCAGTGAGGACTGGTCACATACCCATTTAGAACAACTGAAATACCCCACACCCTACACGTCTATCTATATGGTCAATTATATTGAGAGTTTTGACAATACTATGTTAGAAAGAAGTGGTGAGACTCAAACAGACCTCGATGCAGTTACTCACCGTGGGTGCTGCAGTCAACTACAAAAACTCTCCAGTCGGCTGTAACACAGTCTTCCTCCCTTTCAGCCTGGATCTCTGCGTGAAGACGGGAGATCAGTCCTGGGCAGCTATCCGATTGAAGGGTGACATCACACGCCTCTGCTCGGCCCAGTCGGAACACACAGCGAGCCAACGCCGGCCGGAAAGTGTAGAGGTCCCGACCTGAACCTGAACCGGAGTCTGGACCCGAACCGATCCGTAAAAGCTGAAAGCACGGCTGGACTTCTGACAGCATTATCCCAGCGACGCACTGTCAATACCGCCCCTGGGGCTGCGTTTAGACTGAGAACTGAGGAGTGGAAATCCTTCAAATCGGTCTAAAACAGTATCTCTGACAGCGACATCTCTGAGGTTGCTTTAGAAATGCTGCTCCACAATAACAAAAGCAAAAAACATGGACGCGTGTAAATATTCTTAAAAAAAGAGAAAAAAAAACTGTTTGATTTTGCAATAAAACAGCAAGACGTCTTTTGTATTCAAAATTATTATAAAGCTTAAATCAATGGTAGGACCTTTTTTGAAACTACTCCCAAAACCGCGTCATTTTAAACTAAATTTAACACCACCGCAACCCTGTATGAAAAGACAGAACTATAAACAAAGCAAACGCCCGTTTTAAACTTTCGCTTTATGCAAATAGCTTATAGGTCAGTTAATATCAAACTATTTATATATGACTCATCCCCACCCCACCCAGAGCTGTCAAACCCTCGCTGTTTGCGACACTAATATACTACAATTTAATATTTTCCAATTCATTAAGAAAATAATGCTATTCCTTTTTCTGTTGCTTAAATAACCATAATGTCTTGCTAGATACGCCCAAGTATTGTGTACACAACACACAGGTATATTAATACGAATCCTAACGCTATTTACGGACTATATACAGTAGTGTGTGTGTGTGTTGACAGCAGCTATCCGACCAGCAATATATTTGCTGCGTTTCATAACGCGATAACAGTTAATTTTTAATATGTATTCGTTCCAATAATAATAACAGATACGAATGGCATCACAGCTGTTTCCGGCTTAAGAGAAGACGCTTCGATTCTCAGTCTCTAGTAGAACGCTAGAGTCGCTCCTGAATTGTCCAATCTAGCCCTTAATTGACCAATGCTATTAATTAACTCTTTATCATAGTCTTAATTTATTTTAAATCCTTATAGTAATCTGCATCTTCTCCTCTGTTGTTTTGTCTCCGACAGGAAGCGCTTTGAAAGTTGGCGCGCCAGCCTGCTAGCGCGAGATTTTCGCAGCTCCTCCCTTCGCCCTAGCAACCGCCCGCTTCCACAGCAACATGCCCACCTCCTTCCGTAGCAACCGACTGGCTTCCATAACAACAGACACGCCCTATTTTCAACAGACCGCCCCTTCTATATACAATGACTAGCGTACGGTATGCCAATCATATGATAGTCACGCCTCATACTAACTAACCACGCCCCTTTTCTAAACAGGGCTCCGCCTTTATCCGCCAAAGCCTTGGACAAAGTCGGAACCAGAAAGTTTTTCCTGCGACAACACTTGGTTTCTGAAGCCTTTTAATATTTTTGTTTCCTAGCCGGAGTGTTTATGTTGCGAGCCCTCATCAAATCGCGGTTAGTTAAGCGCCTGTGACTGTTCAGTTTGATTGAAAATGTTACAGATACGTCAAAGAAACTAGGAAACTTAAAATAATTAAAAAAAAAAAAAGCAAACGGGGAAGGTGGGAGGCTTAGCTGTGTAACACATGCGTATACTGTACCCTGCATACTACGGACTGCTGGTATTCATTAAACTGTCATTGAAACTTTTTCTAGACACAAGAAAAGTTTATTTATTTTTTCTTTCCTATTTACTTTATGTAACTGAGGAGGTTATGGATGAGCGGAGGAAAACGGGAGAAGAACTAAACCCACCTGCTACATTTGGTGCCCCGTCTAGAGCAGGTAAAAATATACATATTTAATAATAATAATAATAATAATAATAATAATAATAATTGTAATTGCATAACGCTTTCACCCAGTCCAGGTTTTACTTATGACCTTGATTAGCCCCAGTTTGTAGGTAACAAGCTCAGGTTTGTCTTATTAAACTCCAGGAATAGATCAAACTGCTATGCAATGGGAGCCTTATTTCCATCCCTGAGTTGAAGCATTGCCCCTCAGTGAAGCAGGGAATGAATACCATACCAAGTTTTGATTTAGCTCAGGGAAATAAAATTAAAAACATAATCAAAGGGAAAAACAAGTGGATTTTCAATTTGAAGAACCTTTTAAACAACTCTTTTTGTGTTTTTTGTGTGTGTGTGTGTGTGTGTGTGTTTGTTTTTTCAGCAGCTCCGGTTCAGAATGAGTTGGTGCCTCCCTCTCACTTTGCACAAAGGCCCCCTAGTGCCTCCACTGCCACCCCCAGCACCCTTCACCCCTGGAGGCCCCTGGATACAGACTTGCCTCCTGCCCCTCGGGTGCCCGATCCTTGGGCAGCGCTGGCACAAACCACCCAGGACATGCTTGAGCTGCGTACAGAGAACCTGAGGCTGCAGCTGCAAGGCGAGGAGATGTGCCGGGGGCGAGCAGGAGGAAGTGACCTGGAGGAGGGCAATGTTAGAACCAGGTGCGTTACAATGCATCTCGGTCAGCTTGTTTGTACCTGATTGAATGGGAATGCATTTATGGTCTTCCAAGGCCCCCCTTGGGAATGAAACACAGTTCCCAGTGGGTTCTCATCCTGTTTAGACAGTGAACATATAGTAATATCTAGCCTTAAGGTGCAATGATTCATAAACATGTTCAATTTACAGGAAAAACTTAAATGGATGGTTTATAGCAGCGTTTTCGAATAGCAGCGTTTGTTATCCTGTTTATTTCTTATTCATAACTATTCAACAGTAGTTCTGGATTTAGAAATACTAAGAGACTTAATATATTCCCTGTATTTGGCATGCTTACTTACTAACTAAAAAAAAAAGTATCTAAAATAGTTTGTTTTGCTTTGTTTGCTTAAAACGCTCAGATATTCCCATTCGTTTTTGGGTCAACTCCCAAAAATTGTTTCTGTTGTTGCAAAATGCCGCATTTAATTTGCACTTAATGTACTACAAACCCTGTTATCTTATGTTCAGATTTGTGTGTGTGTGAGTATTATACTCAGTTGTATCAATCTTATCGTATTCACACCCTGTGCTTTCAGATAAATGGCTGTTGTCCTTTTAAATACAAAATAATTGCAAACAAAAAGATAGGTTTGTGTTGCACTGTGTCATGAATCATTTCCTTGACTTTGTTGTGGTGTTCTATGTATCCACAGGTCCCTTGACAGGAAAGGAGATGTTGGCAGGCTGACCCAGTCCTCGGCTCAGCAGAGCCGGGAGAGGGCGAGGCTGTGTGGAGAGGTGGAGTCTTTGAGAGATGCAGCAAGGAGGCTGGTTGAGGATGTTCAGGAGAGAGATGATGCCCTGTGCAGGTATAACTCAAGCAGTATTTCTCAATCACAGAAGACCACTAGCAATGGCATATTAAGCAATATCTTCATGCTGTCATCCAAATTGTTCTTAAATCATAAATGTGCTGCCCAGTCAGTATCAACACCTGCTCCCCTTTCTCAGTTAAGTAGGGTCCTTTGAACAGGCTGATTTAATTCGAGATCTGATTTCTTGATCTACTGAGATTTTATTGTAATCAGTATTCATTGTAAAAATGCCATTGCTTTGCGCATGTTGTGTGTCTCCTGTCCCTGGTGTGCTCAGACAGAGAGCCCAGCTGGAGGAGCTGCGTGTGGAGCTGAGCCGAGCGAGGCTGGAGCAGGACAGGCAGCGTGCGCAGGAGGAGAGGCTGAAGAACCAGCACCAGGCTGAACTGGAGAGGCTGATCCGAGAGAGAGACCAGGCCCGGGCTGAACTGGACCGGAGCAGGCAGGAACAGATCATGCTGCGCGCACAGGTCAGGATCACACCTTCACGTTGAACCCGCCAGAGCAAAAACAGGCTAGTGAACACATTCCCATTTCATCCCAGGATGATCGACTGAAGACTCAGAGGGAGGCTAAGCTGGAGAGGAGAGTCCAGGAGGCAGAGCAAGCCTTGGCTGAGCTCGAGGCTGCTTCCCAGAGTCACCGGGCAGAGGTGGAGAGGGCAAGAGAGCAGGAGCGGCGCAGAGGTGTGGAGGCCGAGGAGGGCTGGAAGAGAGAGGGAGCGAGGCTACAAGAGCAGCTGCAGGAGACCCAGAGGCAGTGGCGAGCAGAGGTGAGGGAGCAGCTGGCTGGTTAATAACAGGCTGCCGGAGGTCTAAGAGTTGTTTTTGGGGTGGGGAGGTGGCGGAAGGGGTAAGAGTAGAAGGTTTGATTTCTAGTGGAGGCAGCCACTGTGTTGAGAACCGCATACCAATTGTGATATGTGAGAATGTGTGGGGATGCATAATGGAAGTATTTTTTTCTTTTTTCCCCCCCTCTTTATATTAAAAAAAAAGGTTTTAATCAGGCTTCATTTCCTGATCTTTACTTGTTTTTATAAAAGGAATCCTAAGAAAATAAAGTTGTATTTTAATAGATACAAGGATTTCAGTGTATATTTAGGTGAATGTATTGTGCTATGTAATGATTCTATTTTCCGCTCCCTGTATTACCTGTCTCCTCTGTGCACCCCTTTCCCCCTAGCTTCAGTCTGTGTCAGATACCCATGCCACAGAACTGGCAGCACTGAGGCAGAACAGGACCACTCTGCAGGAAGAGCTGACTGCAGCCAAGCAGGAATCTGACCGCCTGAGAGAACAGCTTCAACTGGCCAATGAGGATCTGAGGTTGGTTCATTCAGTTTATCCTACAAAGCAGTGCTGGAACTGATACTTACTATCGGTAGCAGGTTTAATTTTTTTATTTTTAATAAAGAAAAGATTTAAAAAATGCTTAGCCCTTCAAAACAATGTTTATTCAATACCGAACTGTTTAAATAATATGAACCATTTTTCTTTTTTTTTTTTTCGTTGCTTTAAATTATAAGTTAACCGCGTTTATCTATGTGGGGGTACATTTGCACCCTTTTCCGCCTTCCGGTATTGATGCACATTTTGTTATGGATCTGACGAAGGCTTGACAGGCTTACTAACATTTTTCAACCACTGGAACTGCTTCTGAAAAGACTCCTAAACGCTACACTAGACGGGGTGTAGCTTTAATTTCTGGACTCGTCTGGAAATTGGATTTTCCACTTACAGTAGGCACAGTTACAGAGGGGGCAGAACACACCTGTATGGGTTGCCATTTCATCCCGACCCCTTCGAGTGAATGAACCTAATTTTCTTTATTCAAACAGCCAGACCAACTCAGCCCTGGTTTCCCAGAATGCTGTGGTGCAGAGCCTGAGGAAATACATTGGGGAGCTGGTGCCGGAGCAGAGAGAGAGGCATCGGGGAGAAACAGAGAAAGAGGATCTCTGCAAGTCTGTGAAGGTAAAGAAAGACTGTTCCTCCGATCCACAGAGAAACAGCAGCTCTAATAAATCAAACTACACATTGACAAGTACCGTAGGCAATTCATTTGGCTAGTGAAATACTTCTATAAATCTATGAACTGCATAGCAAGTCTACTGCAGGTAATATTTATGAAATTATAACTTGCTTTAACCCCTTTTAAAAAACTTTGATTGCCAGATTTGGGAAGGTATTCATGGAAAGCAAACTGGAGGTGAATATACCTGGTATAAGTTGTGTTGTGTGTGTAATTTGCTATGATGTTACATAGTTTTAAATTACAAAATAATTGTGGCAGTCTTTGCTAAGCTTTCTGCTATATAAAAACATGTATTTGCTAGGCAATCAGTGTGAAGCATATGAATTGTTCAGTTTAGAATTCTCTTGCAAGCCTGATTGTAAACTAAAATTATAACAGTAATTATTGGCAGTACAAATACACACAACGCTCAGATCATTTACATTACATTTGCATGAAAAATGCTCACCTGGCCCCTTCCGTCCCTCTCTCTCTCTGATCTTGTCCTGGCAGCGTTTGGAGAGCGAGAAGGAGGCTCTCAGAGTAACAGCTGAGCTGCTGAACGTGAGGCTGAACTCCCTCAGCGACATCCTCGCCATCCAGGAGGGCGAGATCAGCAATAAGGTGAGTGATTTGAACCCGTGCTCACTGCTTATTAGCACTCCACTCAGCCCCCTTGTTAACTAAATATCCTGGTATTCAAAAATATGAATGAGCAAGACATCCCACGTGGACCTCAAAAACGATCCATTTATTTATTATCAGTGCAGGATGACCATGGGTAATATTTGTTTTGGTGCAAAGCGAACAGTCTATGTGTATACATGTGTGACAATCCCCATGACTGATGGAGTATTTGGTCATTACATTTATATTGTTCAATGTGAATGATCATCCTCTCTCTCCTAGCTGCTGCTGGACCCCCTCGATGAAGCTGGTTCAAAGGGGCGGGCGTTGCTGACCCATTGGAGGCAGAAAGTGTTTTCTCTGCTAGTGCAGCTGCGCTCAAGGGAGATAGAGGACAGCAACCAGGGGAACCAGCTCCGCAACCAGGTACCGGAGAACTGACAAACACACCGTACCAGATTGCATTGATTTCCAATCCTAATCTGGTGCATGGTGTCTCGTTTCCATCTGCCACTGGAATGGACTTGAACTCCTTGTAACTCCTGATTTGGTTACAAACATTGAAAATATGCTAACAGTTAAATGTTTCATGTAACGGATTCCGGCTTAACTGGTATGACAGGGCAGAGCCACATTCCACACTTTGCATCAAACCCATGTGGCACACATCTCTGCCCTGTCACTCTGGTATGGGTTGCTTCATAAAAGGTGGCTGCACAGATTTTGTTTTTTTTCCTAGTTTTGTTGATCATAAATGTGTTGGACGAGAAAGCGCACCGAATTCTGCTGGGAGTGGTTTGTAGGTAAACCCCACTGTGGGTGTGTGTGTGTGTCCCTGCAGATCTCTGATCTTGAGGAAGAGGTGAGGGTGAAGGGTCAGCAGCACAGCGTGCTTCTCCACAGCCTGCAGGACAAGGCAGCTGAGCTCAAGATGGAGAGAGTTAGGAGTGAGGTGAGGAGGATGAGAATTCTTTAGAGCTTCATTCATTCATTCATTCATTCACACCTGCTCTTCAAAATATGTCATACACACTGTGGCTAATCAAGCTTGTATTAAAACCTGGAATGGGAGAAACTGCTATGCAATAGGAGTCTTATTTCCATCCCTGTACTGTATTACCAGTCAGCTGTGTCTGATGTAGATCAGTGTACTGACTCACCCCATGTCTGCTCATTTCAGGCTTTTGACAAGGAGCTGACTCTAGTTCAAGGCCAGGTTCTGCACTTGGAGAATCGAGCCGAGGAGGCAGAGAATGCACTGGTTCAGCTGAAGGACAGCGTGCATGGGTAGGTGCTGGCTATTTTCACTGCCCCCTTTGCTCTGGGACAAGGGGTAGCACTATCAAACCCCTGGCAAACTTTAAACAATATAGTAATCACAGAAGTCCAGAGAAAAGGTAAACTACTGCAGAGGTTACCATTTAGCAAGAAGCTAACCTGTGTCATTAATTCATCTTTTCAGGTTTTGGCAGGTTTTTGAGCAGAGGGTGTCTGAAGTGCGTTCCTCTGAGGGCCGCTTGCTAAGTCTGGGACAGAGAGTCGCTTTTGCCAGCAGGAGGATAGACACGATTCAAGGTGGGTCGTTTCACCTTGGCAATGTCTCAAATAATGTTGATTTCTTCAAATTGTATCATTCGTTCAGGGGAAACGGTGGCTAGTTTATGACGGTAATTGAAACAGAGTTGAGTGGTGAGGACAATTTTTAAATAATCTGCTCAGGAGAAATGACCAATAAAGTGTAAGCGTAACAGATCAGCTGAAAGTAAGGCATGCAAACTGAGAAATGTCTTTAACCTTGGATGGTACCAGATACCAGGTGGTACCTTATTTTCATCCAGAAATTCTATTCTGCTCGTGCATTGCTGCTGTCGCTTAAGTAAGGGGAAGGATTTAATTCGGTATCGTTCAAATTATTCTACAGGGTTATTGCTGCGGAAGGAAGCCTTGATGCGACTGCAGCGGGACACACACAGACCGACCACACCTGAATCAGGAAGGTACAGCTATGGGAGACAATTCATTGCATAGCAAAGAATCGTGAGACTTCCTTGGATTATACATCATATTGCGTTTGTTACAGTTATTTGCAGTACATGCTTCTTGAAACTAGTCCATCAATACTCAAGATATATTAAATATATATTATATATATATATATATAATATAATATATTATATAATAATCAATCATGTAATAATCTTACATCAGAAGTATCCCATTGGTACTATCACTGTAAGTTTGTATTGTAATGACCTAGTTACAGCATCATTTATTGTATAAAGGTATAGACGTAATTGAAATCAGAACAAGATGATTACTGATCCTGTATCACCAGTATTAGTAACATCAAAACAATGCCGTAGAACACTAATTACAACATCGCCCCCCTTGGGGTCATTTATTTGACTTTTCTTTCATTGTCCAGGCTAGATTTCATATTGCCCAAACCTAGTGTTTTCAAGTATTTTGTAGAATATATTGCCAGTTTTTATCTGAATGAAATCTTACACAGTTGTACTGATTTTTTGTTTTTTTTTCCCATCTCAGAAAACTACACTAAATTATTGTTTGATACAAATGCAATCCATCCACAGGTCTGTCTCTGAGGATCTGCAGAATGAGCTGCAGTTAGTGAACGAGGAGAGAGAACGACTGGCTTCAGAACTGAAACGCACCCCCCAGCTCATTCAGAGAACGCTTTCTGAGGCCAGAGGACAGTGTAAGTCTCTCTTTTACATGAATCTACCTTTTAATCTATCTTTAACTCTCGCGTGAAACAGTCATAGTGCTGTTGTTCAGATTAAACATGGCCACGTTTCAGTTTAATTCATTAAAAGCAGCAGGCAGAGGGCTTTGTTCCAATTAGATCACATGGCTTAAGAAAGACTGGAGACTAGATTGTGAAGGAATATAAACACAAACTACAAGGTGGCTTTTCAAGCTTCGACCAAGTAGCAGTTGGAATGTACTGATGATTCTAAACAGCAGGCAGAGCATTGAGTCCGTCTGTGATAATGGACCTTGAATTACGTAGTCCAAAACTGCAAGTCGTTTCAGGTCCATTAACACCCAGTTATGTGACTATTTGATCAATTTGCTTGCTAAAGTTCAGAGGTCCTGTGTATTACTGTGATCTCCAGTCCAGACAGCGCTGAGGGAGCTGCAGCATGCTCTGAAAGAGAGTAGCGAGACTGAGCAGAGGCTGGGGGAGCAGCTTACCCTGGCTGAGGCAGGGAGGCAGGAAGCGGAGAGGAGGCTGAGTGAGCTGCATGAGCAGCTGCAGGAGAACGCAGAGATCATCCTGGTGCTGCGGACAGACCTGGCCAAGCAACAGGACCAGTACCAGAGAGGTGAGGAGTGTCATTGAAGAGGGTAAGAGGTCTATTTCAATAAACTGAACAGTGGCGTTCTTTAATACCACCACCACAGAAATCCTAAACATGCGCTTCTTTGAAAAACGTGCAATGTTAATGTAAATGTATAAACTTGGGGTCCCTGCTTGTTTGTCTGTGTGGTCTGTCAGCCCTGCAGGAGAAGGTGTCCGAAGCAGAGTCTCTCCTGCACCAGGAGCTCCGGGAGATGGAGAGCCGGCTGAACGCAGCCAGGAGGGAGCACACCAAGGCGGGTGAGCATCCCAGGTCAAAGGACAAAAACCAAAAACAAGGCATCGTAATGCATTCAGTGCAATAAAATATCACAAATCAGCTGGGGCGGCATTAATCAGTCAGGATCAGTCACCCACTGAGAGTGTTAACTTTTATTAGTGAGAGCACAACCTAATGCCTCAAGTTCAATCCCAGCTCAGCCGCTGACTCACTGTGTGTGACCCTGAGCAAGTCACTTAACCTCCTTGTGCTCCGTCCTTCGGATGAGACATAAAACAAACAAGGTCCTATTGTAAGCAGTTGTGATGCATAGTTCACCTCCTATTCTTTGGATAAAAGCATCTGCTAAATGACTAATTAATAAAATAACAACAACAAGAAACTAGTGCTGATTTAACTGTGATATTTGAAGTGGGTTTGCCTTTGCTCCCTGTCTCCCTCTAGTGGTGGCTCTGCGGCAGCTGGAACGGCAGGTGGGCAGAGAGAGAGAGCGTGCCCAGGAGGCTCAGAGACTGCTGGAGGAGCAGAAAGACAGAGAGGCACGGGAACTGCAGAGACGGCTACGGGACTCCGAGAGGGACAAAAACCTGCTCATGGTGAGCTGAGCAGCCAGCGTCTACCACTAGGAGTTCTGAGTTTAAATACATTGCAGTTATAGCTGATGAAATATCTTAATCGTCTAAATATCTTACTTAAATTCACTATGTAGACTTCTCATATCCTGTCTTTAATGTGGTCCTTATTATCAGTTGTGGCCAAAAGTTTTGCATCACCCTATAAAATTAACGAATGAATGCTTCATAAAGTCAAATGAAACCTGCTGGATAATGTTACGTTAACATATTGAATTACATACCGCTTTGTAGTTTTCATGTACGTCACAAAAAAATTACTAATTGAAAGAAAAAAATTGACATTTTGAAATCTAACATGAAGCCCTGTACTACAATTCTGACTTCCGGTAGACTGTAGCAATATGATTTTGTAGTTTCTTCTTTGATTTACATGATTTCAAAATTGTCTCAAGCATAAAATTCTAGGTGATGCAAAACTTTTGGCCATAGCTGTATTTTGTTAAGCCTGCATTAGATCCTTTCCCCTCAGCTGCACATGATACTCAATGATCTGTAGCTTCTTGAACTTCCCCATACATTTCCCATTGACATTTTGAATACATGTTCAAATGCTGTATGTGAACATAATACGCTTTGATGCTTTCATATATCCCATTAATCCTGGTTTTCAGTCTTTATTGTAAATGTTTTTAATCTCCAGGCTACCCTGCGCCAAGAGGGCCTTCTGAATCAGTACAAGAGGAACAGATCTGCAGCTCTCCAGTCTTCCGCAGCCCTTACTGATGAGGGGGAGCTTGCCAGACCTTTGGGCAAGCTCCAGGCTCCAAGGCCTGACACCAAACTTTTATCTAAAGGTAAGTTGGGAAAGAGTTACGTCAGATTCGACACACACTGTCTATATTTCATCAGCTATAACTGCAATGTTACGTCAGATTCGACACACACTGTCAGGACTGCCCAGTCCCTGACCACATTCCGGCGCCTCCTTAAGACTCACCTCTTCAAACAGCACCTGTAGAACTCCTCTGTTGTATCCTGGGACACTATCACCCTTCATTTAAATATGCTTTATTTTGCTCTTATCTGCCCCCTATTTTACTGCATTTAATCCTGTACCTCAGAATATTGTAATCTCCCAAGTGTTTAATCTGTAGTATTTTGTACTTAATCATATCCTGATGTAACTATCACTACTTAATCATATCCTGATGTAACTTTCACTATTATCTGCTGTATTATTGAATTGTGGTTTGTCACACTTGAGAATTATTGTATTTCTTGTTCTTATTGTATGACTTATATTGTAACACTTGAATGTATTTGTATTTGCTTGCGATTGTAAGTCGCCCTGGATAAGGGCGTCTGCTAAGAAATAAATAATAATAATAATAATAATAATTACAAAAATGTATTTATTTTTTTGTTTAATAAATATGGCCAAAAGTTTTGCGTCGTCCTAAAGAATTAATTCATTGTGCTTCATAAAGTTGAATGAAACCTGCTGAATAACGTTACGTTAACATATTGAATTACACACCGCTTTGTAGTTTTTCATATACTTAACGAAAAACTGTCAAAAACTGAAAAATGTGACATTTCGAAATCTAACATAAAATACTTTGCTTTGCAATCTGGCTTCCAGGAGACTTTTGCAAAATCCTATGCTTTGATTACATGTTAAATAAAATATCTAAATTATGTTCATATATACTTTTTTTTTTTTCTTTTTTCTTTTTCTTTTAATTATGTCTCAATCCTAAAATTCTAGGTGATGCAAAAATTTCTGGTCATAGCTGTACATTTTTACATATATAGAGAGAACTTCACATCAAATTTGTGCTGAAATTGGGTTCATAATTTGGGAATATATTGAGGTGCCTGCCCATCTGTCTGTGTTTTATTTTATTATAAGAAAGTCCAAAAGCTCTTCTATTTGCATGAAGTCCAAAATATCTCCTGGGTGCCTTGTCTGTGTGACACGGTCCTGTTTTGTATTTATTGTTGCAGAATCTCTCAGTTCTGTTCTGGATCACCTCCAGGCTCTGAGTGAAGCTGTCATCAGGGACGAAGACTCTTCCAGCGAGGAGGAGGAGAAGGAGAGGAAAAAGAGCGATGAATCCTAATATAATTTTTTTTGTTCTCTTAAAGGTTGTGATACCAAACTTATTTTTTAAGCCTTGTTTACACACAAGGTTCTATGCTGCGTCACCCAAGTAAATGTAGAAATAAAGAAGTCTGAAAGACAGAGATTGGGTTGGAGGAGTGCGCTAATGCTAGTTTTACTACACTAGAGGGGAACTGGAAGGAGTGAGTTCTTCAAAATGAACCCAGAAGTAGTTTTTATACCAAATGAATCACATTGGGAGTATTGTGTGTGAAAATAGTATTTGATGGGTGATTATCTCTATAGTAATCACACCCTGTCACTCCTTTATAATGCCTAATTTTAAGTTAATACCCCTAGTACTGTTTTCTGACACAGTTCAATTTGACTCCTTAAATTGGTATTCACTTCTAGAACTATTGTTCCCTTCACAATTGGGAATACTATCTGCCTTATAGTACATTAAACACCTGCAGCAAGGACCACATGTGTATTCAGGAAGGATAAGTATACATTACAGTGGTGTATTACTAAATCTGAAGATACCAGAAGTAAAATATAGATTGTCTTAAACAACAATTACTATACAAATTCACATTTTATTTGTGTACTGAACTTCTAGTAACACGTATAATAGGTAATGCATTAATCGTTTTTTTTTTTTTTTTTAACATCACTGTGCTTCAAAGTTGATTACCGTAGTTACTGATTTTTCTCAACATAGATCGCAAAATGGTGACCACAAGCGACAGCACTTGCGATGTGTTTTATGAAGCGATCGCAGCGATGACCTCTGCGTCCTCGCAAAGCACATCGTAATCACAGAACATCCATGAAACGGGCCAGGAGAATATATTCAGCATTATCTGCAGGGACGTTATCTGGATTGACTAAAACAATGCATTTAAGAAAAATATATAAGTATAGAAATAGGTCACTGCCTAGAATCGTGTTCTCTCCTTTTCATGTCTTTTTGCGCTTTGGAGTTGTTGTCAGATCTAGAGTAGCGTACTGTACACCTCTTTCCTCTTCCTCCTGCAGTAAAAAAAAATGAACAAAACGAAAATTAATTGATGTGTGTCTTGAAACCATGACTGCATTTTTAAGGTTGCAGCTCTTAGTAAAAAAAAAAAAAAAAAAAAATCATGATAAGGCAGAGGGGCTTTAAGAAAGCACTATAAAGTGCATCAGGGACAAAGGTGAATATATCTAATTAGTCAATTCCTTGATAAATGGAATAATTATAATTAAAGTACATAAACAACAGAATTTGAGTTGCTCGCCTTGGTACTCTCTCCCTGTGTTCTCGCACCCGTAGCCCCTGTTCAGACATTTTGAGAACCAACAAACGTTTCAAAATCATTTTTCAATCTTATGCTTAAGTGCATAGTTTAGAAATGCCCTTAAGACTGTATGGGCCAGATTGGTAAAGCTTTTTGTTTGTTTGTTTGTTTTACTACAAATTGTTATCCGCACAACTTATTTCTGAAAACGTACAAATTACAATTCTAAAACAAACAGGGATCATTTAAAGCTGCTGTAAAACCTACAACTGTCTGTGCTGTTTATTTCTGGTTTGCTAACTTCTTTTCTGAAAAATAAAACACCGTAAATCATTATAGGAGTTAATAGCTTTGAGAATCAAGACGTATATTAAGTAAAAAAAAATGGTTATTTTAAGCACCTCCACAGAGTCTTCAGTGGCAGTGTAATGGTTCTGTATGACACTAAGGGGCAATAGAAGTCCTCTGTTAGAATAGTTAATTCCCAGGGTAGCTATGCTAATACAGCATGCCAGTCACCCAGCATACTTCAAGAATATAAGGTTATACTTATACGAAAGTTAAATTAAGATGAAGGCCCTAGCCTAAACATTTATCGACTACTTCATTTAGTTTCTTATTAGTTATAGTAAAACTATCCCAAACGCTTTTTAATGGTAATGTTGACATACTGTTTTTAATATACAGGCTATATTTATAATATATAGGATGTCTACGTTCTTATAATGAGGAGTTAATTTGTGCCGGATCGCACCGGATCCAAATCCGCTACCTTTTTGTCTGACAGACGAGAATTACACGGTGTGCAAATGATGAACTGTAAAAAAAATAAAAAATAAAAAAAAAATGTTGAAGTTGTGTTGCAGAAAATAACTATATACATAGCACCTCAAATGATCAAAATGCCAAAAGAAAAACTATCATTCTTAACAGCAACAGTGCCGTCGCTCCTGTCCATCAGATTAGTTAGCCCGCCACTGGTATTGTTCAAACGTGAAGATTATAAAACACGGCGAGGCAAAGGTGGGCACGCGGTTACTGACATCAACAATAAGGCACGAAACAACATGAAGCATATTTGGGACCTACCGGTACTGCAAATCAAGCATTCAGTCTAAAAACATAAACGCTGTCCCTCTTCCTTAATGAGAAGATCCGGTACCTTTTTGCTTACAAATTAATTCCTGCGTATAATCATTAGATTTGATGCAAAGTGCTTCTAGAACATACAAATAGAAATGCAGCTTTTATACTTTAATACAAGTAGTTGAGAGATTGTCCAAAGTACCTATTTTCTCAAAGTAACAGACAAAGGCAGAGGAGACGACCACAAATACTAAGGAGACGCAGCCCAGCAAAATACAGCACAGCTCACAGTTTGATCCTGAAAATCAGAAAGACAATGATCAGCCAAAAGGAGAAGCCTGAGCTTTCTAAGATCAGTTAGAAGTGGACCGACACATCCAGCTGCAATCGCAAATAAAAAATGTGAAATCTGCTTGCTTGCACTTTTTGCATGTAATCATATAGTTAAGGCTGAATTGGATTTTATAACATGTTTTCTTGACCATACACCCAGTGATACTAAAAGCTGGATTGTGAAGTGATTGATTTTAGAAATGACACGGGGTGAGCCATTGTAAATATCCCTCTGCCAGTGTAGCAACTGTGAGTTAGTAAATAGAAAATATCTATACAAAATTACAGTTAAAGGGGGGATCAGAATGTAGAATTTTTTTTAAGAGGTTTTCAAAGCCAGAAAAAGGACATTAGTCCTGAAGTTCTCCGGTAGCTGGTTGCGCCACAGAGAGGCTAGAGAAGAGAAGGAGCGGGCATGGGAGGATGGAGAGTGGAGGGAAGGCATGACCAGTCGGACAGTAGAGAAGCGGAGAGAGCGAGAGGGGGTGTAGGGAGACACGAGGGATTGGAGACAGGAGAGCGCAGTGTGGTGAATAGAGCTGTAGGCAAGAACAAGGGTCTTGAATTGAATGCTAACAGAGATAGGTAGCCAGTGGAGGGTGCGAAGCAGAGAGGTATACAAAAGATTGAAACATCTTTGAGCTGAGGATCCTAAAGGCAACAAGGACTGGCTATTTAAAACGCGTCAGAATGACCCCATCAAGGGCTGGCCAGACCACCTGAGGCATTATAATCTCCACTGCAGCCAACATTCACCCACTCTGTGCTGTCTCTCACGTCTTCTAATTAATGACTGTTTTTTTCATTCCCGTAATAAATATGGATTCCTTACCATTGTTAGTTTCTGTTTTCGGTTCTGATGTTGAGTTCTGCGCTAAAAAAAAAAAAAAAAAAAAAAAAAAAGTTAATTTTTTATAAATTTCAGCTAAATAATGTCTATGTTTAAAATGTGTTTTCTTATCAGCAGAGGTTTTGTACGCACGCATGTTGTTTTACTTTAATAAGAAATGGACTCATAACTATCCGCTATCATCTCAGAAATAATCTTTTTATGTATCTGTATTTATTTTCATGTATCCATAAAACCATGAAAAAAAAATCAAATCAAGTATGATGAAGGTGTTGGCTAACATTTGTCTACCAGCTATTTTCCGTTTAGTTTTTTTTTTTTTTACCTGAAAAATCACCTCCAGTAGTAGAAAAGGGGAGTGTTAATTTTTTTTACCGTTTTAAAATAAATACACATTCCTTAATCATTATGCCTCTATCAGCTTATAACCTACATATTAATTCAATTAATGTTAAAAAATATTGAAACCATATCTTAGCTGAACATAATGTAACAGCTCAATAAATGTAAAAACATGTTAAAAACTCTTACTTTAGAAAACTGATTTTGTAACTGATATTTTCTGATACAACAGATTAGAAAATCCTGATTCTTTCGATCGTGATTACAAATTTTGAAAAAATTCTGCCTGTGGAAATAGTGATTTCTCACTGTGGAATACCATGCAATCGGTGATTCAGTAAACTGAATAAACCAGTGAGTTACTGTCACCCTTTGTGGATGGTATGCATCAAATATAACTGACATATGGTCACTGGTCAGAGTATTTACCCTCAAAGTCTGATTGTGCTGAAGTGTGTCCAGATAAAGATTCATCACAATTGAATCTCTATCTATGTGAAAAGATTGCGTGACATAAAGACAGAGAGACACACATACCCCTGCATTATAATACAGTAAATACCTTGTGCTAAAGAATATACATCAGACTTTAACAAGGGATTCTCCAGATGAGACATACAGATAGACAACAGACAGACCATTTCCACATATACCCAGATCATGATAAACTGCTCTCTAGATGAATGTTAAATATAGGTGCCTGACAGTCTGACAGACAGCCTTCATATACCCTGAAATGATGATATATTCAACACTTTATGTTAAAGAAGACCTGTGAATCTTTCATCAACATCTTACAAGCATTACTGTAGTATGCCAAACTCTACAATTACATTTAGGAAGAAGATATGTTGAAGAATGTAATCATGTCATACAGGAATATGATAGGCTGGACACACGCGTGTATTCTGTTCTTATATTAAGTGATAATTACAGAAATCTTACCAGACACAAGTTTTGTTACATTTCCAGATTTCCTTTCTCCTTTCACTCGAACCATGCAGAAATACAAAGCAAAATCCTGCTGAGAAACATTGTCTATCCTCATGTTGACAGTCCAGGTCGTGCGGTTCAGCAGGGGGTAAAAACGAGATTCATTGAAGCCGTTGTAGTATACAGGGCTTGTTGCATTGTCTATTAGTTTTAAAGCACCCTGAAAGATGTGAATTGGAGCTTGTTCTGGATAAAATACAAACCAAGAGGTTTCACCGTCATGTTCGATGTCACAATTTAGAGTTATATTCTCTCCAGGAAGGACCTCTTTAACTGCCGTTGACTGGACTTGGTGTTTCAGATCAGAAGCAGCTAAAAAAAAAAAAAAAAGCATCAAACGTCGACTATAATTCACTCGTAATTATAAAACTGGGAATTCATTGCTACTTTTGACATATTTAGATCCCTCAAACAATCTTTAAATCTATGATAAATCTTAACAATATACAGTACTTTATGTAATTATGTTGGTTCACCTTCATGGCAGTTTGTAGTGGGTGTCAGGACTGGAACGCAATTTTTGATTGTAAAGCACAATTCTTTTATGAAAAAGTTTGGTTAAATTTGCTTTCATAGTAAAAATGTGCTGCTCATCTCTCTCTTATCTTGTTTCATTCTCATTTTAATCTGATATTTGTCTCACATGTTTCTTGTAAAACCACTATTGGAGAAACACAAGTTGACATGTTTCAATGGGACATGTTTTAGAAATGTGAGCCGTGAAACACATTGGAGCCACACATGTGAAACAATCAAGAGGCAAAAGAGAAATGCTTCAAATTCAATCATTTAATGATTTATAAAACTTGGTTGAAAATTACACAGAACTGTACCTTATAAAAACACAAGAATAGCACATGAGTCCACAGGGGGCTTGATTTTCAAAGATTTGTAAGGTAGCAAAACAGCTAAGTAATATAAGGTCAAATTCAAATTCACATTATGTAGCATTTTTCTCATTTAAAATATAATAGTTAATGAAAGTCTGGGATAAATGTTCATAATTATGAAGCATATAATTAAGGGATTTGATATCAGTATTTTCTAAAAAGAAAATAAAATATTGCTGTTTCAAAATGTCTAATTGTTCTGTAATGTTAGCATTACCTTGGAACAGCCAAAATGATCAGAAACAGACAGTTCTCTGCTTGGATCGGTGTCTTGCCTCACTATTACATTTTAATCATGATGCCACCACCCTTATTGCAGCTTTTAGATTGCAACAAATTAAAAAAAACATGATAACTGTGCGTGCAATTACTTAATGCTAAGACTGAGTCGTTTTGATTTTTTGAACCTTTTTTAAAATAATTGAAATGTAATAATTGTGTTATGTTTACCACAGCTTAAAATATCTAAATGACACCACTAGAATGAAAAGATTATACTCACAGATAATGAGGAACAGTATAATTCTTGACATGCTATTAATTCCAGACATTGCTGTTCTGTGTGCTGCGAGACCACATGGAAATATGAAATCTGCTGCTGGTGTCTAGATGTACAAGCTGGTTAGAGATACAGCACATTTCCTTTGCAGGTATTTCTTTGCACTAACAGAGGCACACAGGTCTGCACACGTGTTGCTGCTCCCTTGATCTAAAGATTGAGCTCACAGGTCCCAGCGCTGACTTCAAACACAGAATGAACTCATAGCTTTAAATCAGCACTCAGTTGATTGGTTCTAAAATAGCACTGATACAGCCTATATATAATTCCAGAGTCCAGTCTTCATAATCAGGTAATATGAAAGATGTCTCTGATTTAGGGTTGCAGGATTTACATTGAAAAACCGGGACATTTATCAGCCATTAGATCATAAATCAGATTTTATATATATAAAATAAAAATGGCTGTTTATCAAGACACAATTAGGACTAACTTAAAAGGCTAGACATGGCACAGAAAGTTAAACAGAATATTAGTTATTAAACACATAAACCATAAGATTGTTTATTTTATTTTTTGAATGGCGCTACCTAATGCATTACTGTTAACTTTCTGGGCACACTGATACAGTTTTGTACTTTATAGAAATGTGGATACAATAGAAACAACTGGACGATTTAACATATTGTTTCCGACCGGGGCAAATAATTAACTCTTTCCTGGGTTGTCTGGTGGTATCTCTCAGTATAAACATCCAGAACCATGCAGCTTTACCTTGTAGTTCTCTCCCTCAAACAAGAGGACTGGGCGTAATCACAAAGCTTTTAAACATGTGTTATTCAAAGATGTACTTTTAAAGGACATTGATTTAGATCTGAAATACTCTTTTTTTTTTTTTACACAGAATCAGACACGAATCACATGATTATCAACCTGTAACACATTTAATAATTTCCATTTCATGTCAGATCATAGATACTTTATTTTGCCTCGAATCACAATCAAAATTGCTGCTATTACTGATTTTGAAAGTGGGTGTGTTTTTTTTTTGTTGTTGTTGTTTTTTTAAATAAAGTTCGTTTTTGCACCTCAACCACGTACTACAAAGCACAATAAAAGTTAAATACAGCAGCTTTTTTTTTTTTAAGTAGGCTAACTACAACGCAGAACATCATAGATTTGTAAATGAATTAGCAACTATGTCACACCCTTTGGTTCACACTTTATATTCACTGTGGCCACGCAACACGTACGCAGCGGTTCAGAATGCCTGAGCTCTTAACGCAGTGCGTCAGCCTAAAGCCTGAGTTTTCTGACACTTCATCATGAGCGCATTGTTTGCACACCTGCTGACTTGACCACAGTTTTAACACTTAAACAAGCAGCACACAGACCTAAAATAATTTATTTAAAGCTGCAGTGTCTTGTAATATAATTTGATTCGTGGATGAAAAGTTACTGTACTCTTCCAGTTTTTCCAGTTTTTCCAGTTTTAAGAAAGCCCACGTCTAAAAATGGCTACAATTCTTATCCCCGCTGGGGATGAAATCAATCCCCTATTGAACACATGTTTTGGAGAAAATCGAGTTTATTTTTACATATCCATAACAATGCATCATGAAACCTGAGCGCAGTAAATCAGACGCATCCCCCTTCATAGTCTTACAGTTTTCTCAGCAACTACATGCAACCTCAAAACCACACTCAGCTATTGTTAAAAACAACAGCAAACTCCTCAAAACCACATATAGGCTTTTTTTGGTGTCTTTTTCCATAGAACCACGTCATGGCAATTAACCCTTAGTCCCTCTTCAAGAATATAAATGTTGTAGTGTTTTTTGTTTGTAAGACATTGACAAATATTCCTTGTCAGAAAGTTTCTTTGAATTATACTGCAATTCAGTGTAATTCTTTATCACGTAACCTATTCAATTCACTCAAGGGGCTGCGTATAAATAATGCCAGTAATTGGACTCACCAAGCACGTCTGGCTGATTAATAATAATAAACTGACAAACATTTAAACTAATGTGACATTTCCAAATCTAACATGAAATACTACTGTACTACTATTATGGCTTCCGGTAGACACTTGCAATATATTTTTGTAGTTTCTTTGATTACATGATGTTAAATAAAAAAAAAAATCTAAATGTAAACTTTTCACCATAGCTATATACTACTCAAAATTTGCCAAGGATCACTTTTAAATTAATCCCTGTGCCCACAGAAATGTGTAGCATGTTACCCATTTCTCATCACTTGAACCCCTCGCTTGCTAATATTGTTCCATCTTTAAATATATATGTAACAAAATTTGAAAAATAATTAGCGTTAGCTCAAATAAATAAATGACATGAGATATCATTTTATAGTTTCTTTGATTAAATGATGTTGAATAAAAGATCTAAATGATGTTTCTTTTTTTTAATTGTCTCAATCCTAAAATTCTAGGTGATGCAAAACTTTTGGCCATAGCTGTATTTTGTTAAGCCTGCACTAGATCCTTTCCCCTCAGCTGCACATGATGCTCAATGATCTGTAGCTTCTTGAACTTCCCCATACATATCTTATTTTCCCATTGACATTTTGAATACATGTTCGAATGTTGTGTGTGAACATAATACGCTTTGATGCTTTCATATATCCCATTAATCCTGGTTTTCAGTCTTTATTGTAAATGTTTTTAATCTCCAGGCTACCCTGCGCCAAGAGGGCCTTCTGAATCAGTACAAGAGGAACAGATCTGCAGCTCTCCAGTCTTCTGCAGCCCTTACTGATGAGGGGCAGCTGGCCAGACCTTTGCGCAAGCTCCAGGCTCCAAGGCCTGACACCAAACCTTTATCTAAAGGTAAGTTGGGAGAGAGTTACTTCAGAAATCTATTTCTTTTTTGTTAAATAAATATATTGGGATCCCTCACTAAAGCCTGGTTGGTCCTGGAGGGCCGGTGTCCCTCCTGATTTTTGTTCCAACTGCACCCTAAATTACTTAATAGGACCAATTAAGTGCTTATTCGATTGGTCCAATTAATCAATTGTACAGTTAGAACAAAAAACAGGAGGGACAGCAGCCCTCCAGGACCAGGGTTGAGCAGCCCTGTTCTATGGCCATAACATTATAGAAAGAACTTCCCATCAAATTGTATTGAAATTGGGTTCTGAAATTCTTTACCGGAGTACCATCATTTGGGAATATATTTAGGTATCCTTCTGTCTGTGTTTATTTTATCTTCGGAAAAACCAAAAACCTCTCCTGGTGCCTTAGCTGTGTGACACGGTCCTGTTTTGTATTTATTGTTGCAGAATCTCTCAGTTCTGTTCTGGATCACCTCCAGGCTCTGAGTGAAGCTGTCATCAGGGACAAAGACTCTTCCAGCGAGGAGGAGGAGAGGAAAAAGAGCGATTGAACCCTAATATCATTTTTTAACTTCTCTTAAAAGTGTGACATCAAAAACATATTTTTGTAGTGGTTGTTTACACACAATATTCTATGCCGTGTCCCTCAAGTAAAAGTAGAAATAAAGAAGTCTGAGAATCAAAGATTGGGTTGAGGAGTGCACTCACGCTAGTTTTGCTACCGTTGTCTTTACACTAGAGGAAAATTGGGGGGAGTTCATCCAGCTCCTAAATGAAACCAGAAATAGTTTGTATACCAAATGAATCACATTGGGAGTATTGTATGTGAAAATAGATTTGATGGGTATTTATCTCCTTGTTTCCTTCAACAGGGAATAGCTTAGTTACAAACATGTGCTGCCTTAGAGCACATTAAATCCATGCAGCATGGACCATGTGTTTATTCAGGAAGTACTTTTACAGCGCTGTTACCTGCCTTCACATACACTACTTTGGGATTTGATTTGCTCCCAAAGCAAGTAATTTGGTTCCCCTGGAGATAAGATTAGTTGATTCAGGATTTGAAGTCACTTTCTGATTTTCTTTCTTTTTGTCTTCTGGTGTGAAGAGAAACCATTGGAAGCCTAGCCTAGGTGTGATCTTGCTATCATATTAGATCTGGATTCATTTACAATGCTGGTATGTCGTTATCAATCTGTCCCTGTAGGTAGAGAGGAATTTTTGTTTTAAAAAATGTTTGTTATATAAAAATGTGTTTCAATTGCATTATACTTGTACAGTAAATATTAAAGGTGTATGTGTGTGTGTGTGTATATATATATACACAAACAATAAATGTATACCTGTTTGAAGCTGGATCTATTATTTAATTTTTTTTCCCATAAGAATATTAAATAACATATATTACTCTTTAGTTAAAGCTAGTTTACAAGAGACTCAAATCTCCTTGGTCTCCTTGTCTCAAGCCTGTGCTTGACTGTCAAGACTTTTTAGGGGTGGTGAGGGATAAGGGATAAGCTCAGTCTTCTTGTCACAAGCCTGCCACGTGTGAGCTGCTGTCCTAAGAAGCCAAATTTGAGTCAACCAAACTCCTTTGGTGGTCTACCATAACATTCCCGTTTTGCTTATGTAGCATCCTAATAAATGGCCAAGTCAAAAATATGTTTTAAGATTAAAACATGCAGATTGAGTCAACATTCCAAAGTAAAGGAGTGTAGGAACATAACAGGTTAATATGATTCAGCATGTCTACAGGGAAAAGATAGCCTTTTGTTCTTTGTGTCTTTAAACTTACTTTTAAATGTACTGGTTCTGCAGAAAAGATGTAAAAGGGAGCGAGTCTAGCTCAGTAACTATAGCTACACTGATTATTGCCAGATAACTAAATGTTTTAAGTTTTAATCGAGTTCGTGGACTGTTAGCGGCTCTCAAAATGCAGGTCACTTTGTAAGGAATAAGTAACTGGGGGAAGTAGGTAGGACCAAAACCTACCTTGTAGGCAAGAAAATTATTAAGGCTGCTTGCTTGTTTAAAAGCAGACCGACCTGCTCAAAGAAGGGAATTGCACAATTTTTTTATTTTATTATTATTTTTTTAATAAATATCCTTCAGGTTTTTATTTCTTTAATTTATACATGCACATAATTACAAATTGCACAAGTATACAATTACAAGAAACACATATCAGACATCTTATATAAATGACAATTATATGAAATTCAGGAATGGCAACAGACCAGTCAACGGATAAGGTAGAAATACATTGGCACAGATAGACCTTTGGTTCCTGGAGAAGTTTAACAGCCTTAAATATAGAATCTAATAATTGTCTACATTTTATAAATATATAGCTTTACAGGTAAAGACTGGAAGAAGATACCAGGTTTGGCAAGCATATTCAAACGCACAGTCACTCAGATCACACACTGGTACACATGTTTTCTGTGTATGATGTTTTTGAAGTGTATCGTCAAACTTAGCATGTAGTGTTGTGTTCCTAGTGGCTAGCTTTATTCAATGACAAGGCTCAGAAACACTGATTTGATTGCCCCCACAGCTTATTATTGACATGAGACAACCCGGAACATAGATCATGTCATGCTTATGCTCAGAAATTAAAAAAAAATAAATAAAAAAAGACCACTAATGTAAATGTACAACAGAGAAAAGGTAACAAGAAAGTGGCTAGTATTATTTCAGAAAGTGGCTAGTATTATTACTTCCATTAAAAAACAACGTCTCATATGACCTTGTTACTGAGAAAAGTAATATTATTACAACATTCTCCATCATATTTCTTTATAAATATACTTTGAAAAGGCAGTCCTGCTGACTCGAGTCAAATATTAAAAATACAAATATGTACATATTTAAAAAAATACCCCCAGCATACTCTTCAGATCTCTATCAGTTTCTTATCACAGTGGAGTTTCTTCAGTGTGCAGATTATTTTCTAATGGACCGTCCCTCTCAGTAAGAAGATGTCCGTTGGCAGTGGGGTCGCTGTTGTCTTCCACAGTTTTTTTTAACCTCCTTGTTTTTACAGCTACGGCTACGGCTACGGCTACGGCTACTCCGACTACTACTACTCCTCCTCCTCCTACTACTCCTCCAATAATGTAGCTCTTGTTAGAGTATGAGTCTAAAGGGAATAAAAATGATGAGATGAGAGTCAAATTCAAAAACAGTACGACCCAAATTCAACAGACCACTTTAAAAGTGCAGACTGCTCTATAGCAACTTCGAAAAAAAAAAAAAAGAAAAATCACTATAAAAAATACAGTAAATTGACGTTGCAGCACCACAATTTTCAGCAAAGGACATATCTTCATAGAAGAATACATACTGTGGTAGTATAACTTATATTGTACAATTCTAGGGTGTTCTTTTAAAATTATGATTGATATAAAACATTTAAAATAAAAAAAATAAAAATAAAAAAGAAATGTTATATGTATGAGAATCACTAAAAAGTGAATTTAGGGTAATTATATTTAGTAAGCCTTAATTTTATAAGTTTTGCATGATTTATACCATGATATTAAGATTACCATGGCATTCTTTTGGACGGGTATCACACAGTTGAAATGTTATACCTGCCCACCCCTACTCAATAGAAAGTGCTACACTGTTTAAAGAAAGGACCTTCATAAACCTTGTCACACATATACACTAATGAACAGTGTTAGGGTCCTTTCTACACAATGACTTGCCTGAAGTTGTGGTACTGCTAGTGTTTGCAGCTGTGTTGTTTGTCTGGTCAGGTTCAAGGGTTATACGATAGTCTGTAATACAAACACATAGGAGCACAGATTACACATGTTCTTTCCATGACTCGCACAACATGATTAGAATGGCAATTTGTTTGTTGAATTTTTTCCCTCTGCGTCTGTTATGACGATTTGTAGGAGCACTGTCAATATTCTTTTTATAATACCTAAAGCAAGGGCATTAAATTGACAAGGTGCTACAGGACTTGGTGAATTCAGATAGCTGGGCAGGTTTATGATCAACCAAACTCAGATACACCCACCCCTCGCTATACTGCGCGTGCCTTAGCTGCACCATACATAGGCACTTAGAATTACAGTTTGTTTTATTTCTTACTGCACAACAAACAAATATACAAAACAATTAAAAACAAAGCATTAATATCGTACTGTTATCATATACACATGCATTGCACAATAACACAAAGCAAATTAAATATCTACTTGCTGAAGCGGTTTTCATTTTAGCCAACGAGGTGTTCACATGTGGCAGCAGCATTGCTCTAGCAAAAGTGACAAGGCAGTGATGTCAGCTCCCTAGCAACAAGCCTCCTGTGTTGTTGGGAATGGATTCTTTCAATGCAGCGGGTTTGTGCATTTGAGAAAGGAGAAGAGGCTGAAGTTGATGAGAAGCAATTAACCTCCGCTGTACAAATTAAAACGGTGTGCTGCTTTTTATATGAAAAATGAGAAAAAAGCAGGATGCGTAGAGGATTTATACTGGACCCTGACACCCCTGATAAAAACGAGGGAGTGGTTGGACAGTATTTGTCAGCCTATTTGTTTTTCTGTGGGTCTCTCGCTATATTTGTATTTTTTATCTTGCTCTTAATTGTATTATTACTTGTACTGTGATTCTTGAAATGTATTTTTGTTTACGACTGTAAGTCGCCCTGGATAAGGGCGTCTAAGAAATTAATAATAATAATAATAATAATATCGCGGCCCTCGATATATAGCAGATTTATATTGGACCCGCGATATATGGCAGGCAATATCAAATGATTGTTCCGCAAACACAAACTCATACGACTGTGCACGTAATATATTGGCATTCGTGGTAGAAGTCACCCAGTGAGTAGCATGGCATCGTCTCAGATTATTCACTTAAAAATAAAGTTTTCACACAGCGTACCCTTTCTATTGTTACATATAATATCGTGAGAGTACATGTTCTGACCCCATACATTTTTATTTATAATATACTCCCTTCCATGTGTTTTTCTACTGAGACAGGTATTGAAACGATTGAGTTTCTCTGTGGTAATGTCTCTAACTGCTAAACGTTTTAAAGAATTCAAGTTTGGGAAAGGACCTTCAAAAATCTGGTCAAACATATTCACTTATGAACAATGTTGAGCTGCTCCCAACATATTAACTCACCTAAAGTCAGGGAGTACAGATTACAGATGGCAATTATTTATTTTATTTTTTCTATGCATATGTTGTCTGATGATTTGTATGAGCACTATCAACATCCTTGTCATTGACCGTTGCTGCTGATCATTTCAGAGTATCTCTGGTTGAGTGTAGAAAAACACAAGACAACACGGGATAAATCTTCAGAACTTAAATCTTCAAACCAGTATGTGGTGGAGGGACATATTACATGTGTTGCCTGATCCTTGTACACAATTCTGAATTTAAACCACATGTACCTGTACCAACTACGAAATCTCATTTATACATCACCCAAGAAAGTTATTATGTAGTGCTTTTAGTCTTGTAACAATATACATCTTGTGAAAAGGAAGCAGCTTCTAATACAACGTTGAATCATTTCACCTTAAAGCATAGGAAGAAAACAGCAACACTACTTCAAAACCAAGAAGTGAACTAAAGTTTGATGTGCTACACTGGGAAGAAAAGTGGGAATGGAAATTATTATTATTATATATATTTAGCAGACGCCTTTATCCAAGGCGACTTACAGAGACTAGGGTGTGTGAACTATGCATCAGCTGCAGAGTCACTTACAATTACGTCTCACCCGAAAGACGGAGCACAAGGAGGTTAAGTGACTTGCTCAGGGTCACACAGTGAGTCAGTGGCTGAGGTGGAATTTGAACCGGGGACCTCCTGGTTACAAACCCTTTTCTTTAACCATAGGACCACATAGCCTCCCTAAATAGACTTTATATTTTCATTTAGACCTATTTTTTAATGTTTTTTTCCTTTACTTTTTTCTTATTTTTACACATTTACTTACCTACTAACAGCTTGACGTCATTTACAACCTTATGGTCTCCTCTTTTTACTGTGCAGGAATACAACTTCTGATCGGAAAATGAAACGTTTGCAATAACAAGGTCCAGGTTTACCATCTTTACTCTGTCTTTGACATCCTCTTTACATTCAGAAGTAGCATTGCGAGAGCTACAGAGCTGCGATTGTTCCAGTGTGCTCCACGTAACGATCAGGTTTTCAACAGGTGTTCCTTGCAGGTGTTTTGGTACCAAACAGGGCAGAGTTGCGTTTTCCCCGGCCCTCGCAACAACTTTAACATCCTCGGAGTCTAGAAAAAAAAAAGACCAGAGTTGGTTGTCACAGGACCTATACCTTGATTTTTTTTTTATACTGCAAGTCAAATTTTGAGAGCTTGTTATCATGTTATAGGACCTAGTGGTATTGAGTTTTGTTTGAAGTGATCATCATGTTGAACTGGGCCAAATGCAAGATATCTGTGGCAGGCTTTCCCAATCCTGGTCCTGAGGGACCCCTGTGTCTTCTGGTTTTCATTCCAACCAAGTTGTTATTATTTATTTCTTAGCAGGCGCCCTTATCCAGGGTTTACAATTGTTACAAGATATCACATTATTTTTACATACAATTACCCATTTATACAGTTGGGAGCAATCTAGGTAAAGTACCTTGCTCAAGGGTACAGCAGCAGTGTCCCCCACCTGGGATTGAACCCACAACCCTCCGATCAAGAGTCCAGAGCCCTAACCACTACTCCACACTGTTGCCCACAATTACTTCATCGAACCCTTAACTGGACTATTCATTAGCTTAATTAGACCTTTTAAACACTTCAGATTTTAAACAATTGGAGATTAACTATACAATGTTATAAGTAACTTGAAATCAGCAACTTTTTAGAGCTGAGAACAATCAAAAAGGTCTAATTAAGCACATGGTTAGTTCAATTAAGGGTAATTGAGAGCTCAGTTGGAATAAAAACCAGAAGGCACAGGGGGTCCCCAGGGCCAGAATTGGGAAACCCTGCTATAGGGTGATGCAATACATTTGGTCACAGCTGTACATGCATACATATGGGCCTATAATTTTACTCCAACATGTTGACTCTGTCAGCAGATATATCAAACTGAATTATTTGATGTTTGTCCCCCGTTCTAAGGAGACTGTAATATGATTTTGTACTACGGGTTCAACTCAGTTGAAATATTATAGTCTCTTTATAGTCTTAGTCATATCATAAATAGCCTATGTTCATATGAAAAGAGAAAATATCGTATGCAAATGTAATCCTGCATTACACAATAAAAACATTTATGTTATTCATGATTATGAAAAAATACAAATATCGCATTATTTTCCCATCGTAAAAGCAACCTAATCTGTGACAACCAAACGGGGCGGGTTCTCAGGTGCGCCATTTTTTTTTTTTTTCTTTTTTTTTTTTAAACATTGTGCGTAAAGCTAAACCAATATTAAAATCTATCTGTGAAAGATTACTCTTCTGCTTGGTTAGGAACAGAACCTCCTAGAATGTCTACAAATAAGAATACAAAAAAAAGAGTACAGAGTGTAACAACCCGTCCGGTCTCCTAAACAGGGGTCGGTCAGCGATTAAATAACCTGGGTTTGCGATGTTTGCAAAAAGCAAAGCGCGCCCTAACACAACATTCATATTACAAAAAGTATTTAACTGTAGCTACTCACCACACGACGCCAGCAAAATCAGAAACAGAAAGGTACACATTTCCAATCCTAACTATTTTTCCGGAAACTGCAAAATATTTAACAACAACCAAATCTCCCGCGGCCAGCTGAAGCAATGACGTAGGGGGAGTGGCTCACTACATTCCTCAGGATTGGATTCTACAGCAGACATATTCGACCGCCTTCCGCAAGAAAAGTTTTTAATGAGCCAATGGGGTCGGGTGAAATTTTACAGATTTTTCAAAAAATAAAAAATAAAAAAATGCACCAAAAAAGGCATATTGAAACTCAGGGGGGGTCAAATTCGCCCATACGTCTTTTCAGTACTGTGCCAGTAGCGCGGGAAATCGAACAATCGAACAAGCATAATTGTTACGAAAAAATGCACAGATATTCTACAATCGGCACAGCAATCAGAAGGGTAGCTGAGGAGACAGAAGCACTTGCACATCCTATTGTGTTTTCCCAGCATGTATTTGGGTGGTTGTTCTTATTTGGTAAAACTGCAGTATCTGTATTCAGACACAGTAAAGCTCCTTGTCGGTCAATCATAACCATTTCGATTTGAAAAGACACTTATGTAACATTTGTGGGTAACATTGGACCCGGATTCGCTGGATCCTATTTTTGTTAAAATCTGTGGGGTTTATTTTTCCCAAAAAAGTAAACATTTGAGATTAAGATTAAGGTTATTAAACAGCTAATACAGAATAGCATCTGGGTGAAGTAAGCAAAATATTATATTTGTCTAGGTTTGGATAAAAGAAAAGGAGGGAACACATTAAAACAATACGTTTCGTTTAAAAATGTTTTTCAAGGGTCCTGGCTGTTGTACATTGGAATTCCGAAACCTTTAAAAATGATCAAATAAAATAAAAGCTTTTTCTCATGTTTTTAAGTTTTTAAGTTTCTATACGATAGCCATACTGAACACACGAATGTAGTTACTGAATGCATCTATTTAACTGGCACCCTTACATGAAAACAATTTACTGCAGAACACTTTACTATTATGGTAGCTTTGAACTATGAATTGCAAAGAAGTCTTACCCGGTTTCCATTACGAATCAGACTAGGAAGAGCATATTCCTGCTGGTTGTGTTAGCGTGGTGAGTTTAGGGCTGTGCTCCAATTCATGAAAATGCGCCCTACAAATGAAGATCGAAGGGCGGAAGTGGGCGGGTCTCCCTTAAGAAAAGGAATAATTTGCATAATTTTAATTGGAACTACATTTTTTCACTCTACGTCGGTTAACTCCGCCTGGTTTTACTGTTTTCACTTTATTATGTTTATCTTAAATGACAACATGTATATTTGCATATCTCAGTTGTATTGGTTAATATTAGTAATTAGTATTTTGTTCAGCGTGTATGTTGGTACTGACGCCTTCTTGGCTGAGTCTCCCTTAAAAAAAGGAATACTAATCGGTATTACATTTTGAACTCTTTATACGCGGGTTAATTCCGCCTGGAATTTCTCTTTTATTACGTATATCTTCCGACTGGTTTAATAGACAGTATTATACATAGCATTTATTTACCATATAACAATACTCATTATTATGATTATTACTTTATGATTTATTGGTATATTTTTTGTAGTGACGATCCAAACTAGATGGATACATACTATCTCCCCTATGAAACATGTACCATGGTACTTGTACAACTGGATTTTTGGAACAAGGTACAATTGTATCATGGTATCAGTGTGAAAGTACAATGGTTTAATTTACATGCGTATCATTTATGTATATATCCTATACCATTAATGTAACCTATTATGGTACTATAATACAGTCCAATCATAATAATACAATAGTATATATATATATATATATATATATATATATATATATATATATATATATATATATATATAGCTACACTATACTAGAGACAGTACAGTGTTGCAATTAGATACCATCTTATCTTAGAAATAAAAAGTAGGCTACAATGCTAATGTATTATGGTGATACTGCATGATACTACCAACACACCATTGTACACTGATGGTATAGGATATATACATATATTATACAGTACCATTGTACTTTCACACGGATAACATTATATCGTATCAGCTTGTTTTCAAAATCCAGTGGTACACAAGTACCAAGCCATGGTACATTTGTATATAGGGCTGCCTCAGGTTCATAAATAATAATAATAATAATAATAATAATAATAATAATAATAATAATAATAATAATAATAATACTTCATAAAATCACACTTAATTAATTTATTAAGTTTACAACTTACTTCTCTGGCCAACCTCATTAATGCCCCTGCACGACGACGATGATGGGCTCTCCTTCTGATTGCAGATCCCATCTTCCGATTTTCATTTATTATTAAAAATATAGCGATGGCTATTGCGGCTACAGCAATTATCTCCATTTTTTCTCTGCTCTCCAGTCTCGGCGCTCGAATTTCATTTTGAGCGCCAAGACTCTGGAGAGCAGAGGACATTGAAATAAAAATAACTTAATTGATAAATAACTAGCTAAGGTTTTTTTTTTATTGTAGTTCTACTAATAATCAAGTACCCCCCCCCCCCCCCCCCCCCCCAAAAACACACACACACACACTTTGCCATGCCCAGAAAAAGACACATGCACGCATATTATAGACAACACGAAAAGTTTTATTAGCATGCGCTTTAAAATGGATAGCTACTTTAAACATAGCAATATTTAACAGCTACTCTCTTCCACATATATAAACAAACAAAAATGACAATGACCTCCCGAGTTCACATCTTCTTTTTGTCTGTACACATTTCCAGTGCTGATTAATAATGACGCCTTTTCCTGGCTGTGAATCATGACGCTGAAGTGTGTTTCAACTGAAACACTTTTGCGACCACTGCGCCCTATTCCACTTCAAAGTGATCACTCCTGGAAGTGATCACTTTGAAGGGAAGTAGGGTGTAGGGGCGAGGTTTTGTAATATGTGGGCGTGGAATTGTTCAATCTCCCGCGCTACTGAAAAGACGAATGGACGAATTTGACTCCCCTGAGTTTCAAGATGCCTTTTTCGTGTAGTGTAGTAGCATACATGCCAACACTCCCTATATGGTCGGGACAGTTCCAATTTTCAAGCAAATGTCACGCGTCCGGATGCATTGGAAGAAAGTTCAGATATTCCCCCCCCCCCCAAAAAAAAGTATTCTGCACAGTAGAGTTAGTGAAAACCACACGCTGTGCTCTTTGTGCGGCTGACTTTTCTGCTCATCACTAACTTATACATTATGGCTATTTTTACTGTCCTGATGGTCGTGTCGTGTTGAGTTGGGGGGGATACTCATCTATAATATGATAATGATTTTTTTTTTTTTTTTTAGTATAACCCCTCCCATGTGTATGACGCGTATGATCACACAGTGTCATACAGTGCTTTTTTAATTTTTACTTTTTGTTTGCTATGTAAACCGCAACTAGGACACACTTAATAATTGTAATATCTATCTATCTATCTATCTATCTATCTATCTATCTATCTATCTATCTATCTATCTATCTATCTATCTATCTATCTATCTTTAACGCAATATACATTTTAGACAGCAGATGTCAGCCTGGAGTTATAATTCTAAATGGAACAATTATTCAATGTTAACCTCAATAAGATAGTTGCCGTGTCTTCTCAAATATCTAACAGTTTAGAATGAGTGTCTATTTAAATCATAATTTACCTGTTATATCATATATACCAGTTGTACAGATTGAAATCATAACTCCTGTCCAAAACAAATAACGTTAAAATGAGAGATTTGAGAGAGGCTAAGCCTAACGGAACAAGAGGCAGAGAGCGATACTGAAACCACTTCAAAAACAGAACCCAAACCAGCTAAAGCCAAACACGTCACAGAAATGATACAATGGAGAATTGCTTGTCAAATTGTGATTGAGCATTTCATTGCTAATTTCATATTCTATACTATTTTGTACACACATTTCTCTTCAGTGTCTCATAAATACAAATTATTATTATTATTTGTTTATTTAGCAGACGCCTTTATCCAAGGCGACTTACAGAGACTAGGGTGTGTGAACTATGCATCAGCTGCAGAGTCACTTACAATTACATCTCACCCGAAAGACAGAGCACTAGGAGGTTAAGTGACTTGCTCAGGGTCACACAATGAGTCAGTGGCTGAGGTGGGATTTGAAACGGGGATTTCTTGGTTACAAGCCCTTTTCTTTAACCACTGGACCACACAACCTCCTACAAACTATGCTAACTTTCTTATTTTTGCAATGAGGTGCACGAAACAGGGTTTAAAATGTCCTGACAGGCTGGATCAGGTCATCCAAATGGTCTGTTTCCTCTTTCTTGATAGTGGAGTCACACTCAGGTGTATTTTACTCAAATCCTTGTGTACCTGAAGGGGTTAAAAACATGCTAGTCTCCTTCTAGGTAAGCTGAAGATCTAATAATGCCTCATCCTTTTTTTATTTATCAACTAAAATGATCAGCAGCTTGGAAAACTTGTCTTTCGGTTTCAATTTGTTCAGCAATATCTGAAAGAGAACTTTTCATATTGTCACTGTTTAAATGGTAATTAAGCACAACAGCCAAATGCTTAACAGTGGTACTGTTCCAGGATATGGTATCCCCCTTTTAAATACAACTTATTATTTTAGTTATATTTTTTCCAGAGGCCATGAAGCTGTACTGACTCATGTGGGATGGCGAATTGAAATATGTGGTTATTCTGTTCTCGTTGGCCCTATTTATCCTTATAAGGAAACACATAGCATGACACTTTGCTGTTTTCGAAAGTGATCATTTCAATTGTGGTAGGTGGACAGGAAATCAATCTGAAGGTGTCATTTTGTTTGCCCATTAAAGCTAGAAACCAATAGAGATAAAGTGTACACCCAGCCAGTTTGAAGCTTGTAAAGGGAAGTCTGAAACCACTTACTCATGAACAAACAACTGCTCCTGAAATAAAAATGATTATTCCACAAGTCTTACTTTTAATGATATGTGAGTATTCATATGAAATTAATACTATTTCTATATTTATTATTAAAGATGATAGGTAAAACTCTGAGTATTAATGTTAGAAAATGAAAAAAACCCACCTGACAGTGCTTAAGATACCTTTTTGTTGAGTCGGTTCTACGGCAGTTTTGAAAAAATGCAGTATTTGCTTTTCTCCTTTCAATTGAAGTCAGACCTAAAGAAGCAACACTGCTTTATTCAAAATCCTGGACCTTAGATTTATCCTATAATATTTGTAGAACACATTGAATGTACTTCAAGACAACCAGGTACTTGGTATAAAACCTTGACTCCATCACAGATTGTATTTATTCGGATAACTGTTATCTTCTTGTGGACTTGATGCTCCCTGTGGTTCCTCTACATTGTGAAGTTTGGTCTATGCTGCACACTGTTTGGCCATTTCATTAGGACCCTTCTACCCTGTGTAGAGATGAAAATTAGGTAGATGGAACAGCACCACTGCAAACACTCTATAAGAAACGGGGAAATCATTCTTTTGATGTTGAGTCAAGCAGGTGTTGCAGTAGCAAAGGCAGTCATGTTGGTTGGCTGCTCCAAGAAAGTGTATCCACTTTAGAAAAACGACCGGGAAACTGTTGGCAAGAGTCACAGCTTTGGCCACACACACACAGTGACTGGCAGAGGACTGAGGGACGTTTCAGCCACAGCTGAAATATGAATGACTGAGACGAGACTACAAGGGAGTCAAAGCTGTGATTGAGACCAAAGATGACCCAACCTGTCCTAGATGCAGGTTCTAATAAAGTGACCAGGCAGTGTATATGTAAATGACAGTATTACACCAGAACAGAGAAAATATAAACTGGACCAGTACCACTGTAACTGCACCACCTTTTTTATTTAATTGTTTGCTTTGTAAAGCATTGTAAACAAAAGAAAAACCAAAAATATTTTATGTTCAACTTCAAATGCGTTTGTTTTCTTGTTTGGGGTTAGGTACTTCCAGTCCTAAAGCAGAGGTGCACGCTATCACTAAGAAGGTCCATCAGGGAGAAAATGTAACTCTGCAATGCGATGTCCGGCATGGCCAGGAGACATCATGGTGCAGGCAGCATCCCGAACAAGTACCTGTTGTGATCTTTCAAGATGCTTTAAACATCCGAAGCTCTGAGCCAGACCCAGAGTACCACGATGGCTTTGGACCTCGTTTCTCTTCCGTTCTGAACCGCACGACCTGGACAGTCAATCTGAAGATTGAGAATATTTCTGAGTGGGATTTTGCTCTGTATTTCTGCACTGTCCGAGTAAAAGGAGATATCCGATTCGGAAATTCAACCCATCTTGTGTCTGCAGGTGAGATGTTTAGGCCTATCTATCCTACAAATCATTTTTCTACTGAAATCTGCACCTTGCTTTCGCATTTGCAGAAAACAGTTTTGGGGGCGTAAAAGGAACATTTCGAAAATAACATTGTGCATTTTGTTAGGGTCCCTGGCAAAAACGAAAACTGAAAAATCTTTGCAACAAAGAGCATTTTAACAGCACTGGGGAAGGAATCTCTCTAGATTGCATTCATCTCCAGTCATTGGTTATCCCAGTATTAACATTAAAATGAGTAACTGATAATGGCTTTGTAAAATGCGCTTTTAAAATCTAGCTGTGACTTATTTGGTGAGGTACCTGGGTTTCCAGAGTTTGACATTAAAAATACTACTGCAGATTGGTAAAAACTAATTAAAATACACTTGCATTGTATAAATGGAATTGGGTTCGGAGATACTAGTATTGACTAATCATTACCATTTCCATTGCACAGATGGAAATAAGACTCCCATTGCATAGCAATTTGATCCATTCCTGGTTTTACAATGAGTTTAATAAAAAACGCCCTTGAGCTTGTTACCTACACACTGTGATTAAACCAGCGCATAGTGGATGAAACTACAACGCAATAGGAGTCTTGTTTCCATCCTTGCATTGAAAAATAAGATTCACATTTCATAAATAGTATTTATTATACATCATCTGTCACTGTTTATTTGATTTCAATCAGTTTATTCATCCCATTCTCCACAATGTTGAGAATGAGCAGAGACTCCTGTTTTTCTGGTACAATATTTGCCCCTCCCAAGTCCCAATGGAATCTAATGACAAATGGCATATTGTTTGTTTCCCTAGTGTGGTTTACGATTTGAAAGTGCTTCAGTAATACATTAAGTTTTAAGATTAGTTATCAGCAGCATTCTCATTTGGTATAATGCCCCATTTTATTAAATCTTTCATATGTTTAAAATAAATTGAAGCGAATTTATGACAAAAATAAAATGCATATATTTTAAGTTTATCAACACTGCTCAGCTAATCAGAAACAAGCTTGAGTCCCATAAGGTTTCTAATGAGTAAAAGTGAAAATCCATTTGAGGAAAACACCAAAGCTTATGAGGAATTAGATACTGAGAACAAAGAACAGCTAAACCTCAACTGATGTCTCTTTCTGTCTGGGGCCAAACGCTGCACTTAACCACTTCCAATACAGCTTTTAATTGATTTATTTAAATACAACAAACAAACAAAACCAAACAGCGTGCAAAGAAACCACTAGCTCACTTAGAGAGGAGCTTTGATAATGTTTGACAAAAAAAGGTTTATTTGTAAAATAATATAAAATATGAAAACTCCCTTTAACCAAGTCTGTAAATATACAGCTATGGCCAAAATTTTAGGATTGAGACTATAGGGGGATGCAAAACTTTTGGCCATAGCTGCACACTACTGCAAATAATCTTTACCGTGCGTCTCGGTGATCTCTCTTTTATTTTCAGAAGACACAGGAGAATCTGTTCCCCTCCCCCTGTGCTGGACACTGCTCGGTACCTCGCTCTTTGTCACAGCCATTTCCTGTGTTGCCTTTTGTGGTTTTCACATATTTCAACAAGGTATTTGACCTTTTCCTCTGTTTCTATAGTAACATATCTCTAATATATCTCCTCCTCGCTTGCCTCTTGAATCCAGCGCTTGCCCTTTAGTTGAATGGCAAGGCATTCGTCTTTGTACAATATGATTTGCAGTTTTGCCTTTCCATTCAATTCAGTGGACTGATATACCAGTTCCTTGCACTGTATTACATTGCTTCATATCTTCATAGTTCATTTCTGAAGTGGTAATCTTTATCAAGGTGTGGAATGAGCCAGCGTTAAGGGTGCAATGGGTCTTCCATTCCAGGGCAGGTTGAGGAATGGAGACTGAATTGCTCCCTCGGAAGACAAACCGTCGCTCGGGTCCAGACCAGACTGTTCACATTTATTTATTTTCCTTCCAGAAAGAGTGAAATCCAAACCTAGTGCCACCAGAAAATCCAATAGACATGAATCAGATTATCAGGTAAACAGCGATAATTATTACTCAGGCATGCCTGTTTCAATCTCCATTAACACCAGGGCTCACAAATGGAGATTAGATAAAGGGGCATTCAGAACAGAAAATAGGAGGCACTTTTTTACACAGCAAATTGTGAGGGTCTGGAACCAACTCCCCAGTAATGTTGTTGAAGCCGACACCCTGGGATCCTTCAAGAAGCTGCTTGATGAGATTCTGGGATCAATAAGCTACTAACAACCAAACGAGCAAGATGGGCTGAATGGCCTCCTCTCATTTGTAAACTTTCTTATGTTTTATAAATAAATACACTTTTAGAGTGTGTGTCGCACTTTATATTTTTGAATCCATCTAGAGAACCAGTTATGATAAATTAGGGAAATACTAAGTCAAGTAGACAAACATTTCGGCTATTGTCTTTATAAATTGTCCTGCATATTAAATTAAGTGTAAAATATAGGTCTTACTTTTCTCTGGATTCTTTATCAATTGTTATGAAACTTGCTAAGGATATCCTTCTGCAAGGAATGATATCTGGACACAGGATAGGCTGTACAGGAATTGTAATAAATCTGGGTTCAGTTGATTCATTATATGTCATTACAGCTATGGACAAAAGTTTTGCATTACCCTATAGAATTAACACATTTTGCTTCATAAAATCAAATGAAACCTGCTGAATAATGTTATGTTAGCATATTGAATTACATACCGCTTTGTAGTTTTCCATATAAAAAACGGATTCTAACATGAAGTACTGTACTACTGTTAGGGCTTCCGGTAGACTTTTACAATGTAATTTGTTTGTTTCTTTGATTACACGATGTTAAATAAAAAATCTAAACAGAAATGTGATGTGATAAAAAATGTCCCATATATGCATATCGCATTGCTAATGACTATGAGCCTCTTTAAAGCTACGAGTCTGAGACCTCAGATCATTCAGCATTTGTGTGTCCTAGGATTATTCTCCAGCAATGCACCATTGTGTTCCACTGTGTTCTATGCCAGTAACAACATTTAACACTTTTTTATATGCTGGCTAGATATTGCTGAAAGAGAAATTAAAATCAATCAACATTTTGGATGTTTTCCATAATGTATTGTTGTTTTCAGGCCCGCGCTGCCAATGTCGATCTGGAAAGTGAGTACCAGGTACTGTTGCTTTCTGATTCAATACGAATAATCAACACTATTCAAGGCAGTGCAGGTAGAAATACTGATATTCTGTATTTACTTTGCAGGAACTTACACACAAAGACAGTGCATTGTATGCAGTGTGTGTGAAAAAGGAACAACCAAGAAGAGACTGATCAACAGCTGCAGTTAATGACCATCATAGAAATGCTTTATTTATGAGTCACGCCAGCAGTGCTCTATGTACACTAGAATCCAAGCATGGGCAGATGAATAACTGGGTGTGTGGGTGGGCAGCATTTGTTACCCATTTCTCATCACTCGAACCCCTTGCTTGCTCATCTTGTCCCATCTTTAAATATATAAGATTTTAGTGAAAAGAAGCAGAGTGGAGTAGTATGGAGTAGTGGTTAGGGCTCTGGACTCTTGACCGGAGAGTTGTGGGTTCAATCCCAGGTGGGGGACACTGCTGCTGTACCCTTGAGCAAGGTACTTTACCTAGATTGCTCCAGTAAAAACCCAACTGTATAAATGGGTAACTGTATGTAAAAATAAGGTGATGTCTTGTAACAATTGTAAGTCGTCCTGGATAAGGGTGCCTGCTCAAAAAAATAATAATAATTGACCATTGATTTTTAGGATCATCACAGAGAGTAAATCTCCCACCCAGTCATTCTCCATGGGAAGTTGCATTGCTATGTTGCATGTGTTTGAAAAGGGTATGATCATATCTACAGGGGTACCAAGATTTTTAGGGAGCAAGCAAGGGTTCCCAGTGAGGTAAAATAATATTGTAAGGCGGTTCCAGACACACAACACAAGACAGTTTTTATTAATCATGTTTACGACAGGATAATGAGTATAAGAAGATGTGAAATGTCGAGTTACAGAATTCTAACTCTTATAAATTTGGTTTTGAGGTGGAACGATAAGTCCTTCAAATAAAAAATATTTTGGTTCTTTGTTTTTTTGTTTTGTTTTTTACGTTGGCTCAGAACTTCCACCCTATATCAAAAATGTAACTGCTGCTGTGGGTCACATGGTCTTACTGCAGCTTGACCATTCCAATGAAATTGACCTACAGAACAGGAAGTGTCGTATTGGAAATTATACAACAGTGGAACTGCCTGCCCACTTACCTCAATGGGGAGTCTAAGTCGGTATTCTTTGATAGTACAGGATTGATGTGAGTCTCCACTGAATCAAAGTTTCAAAGGGCCTGTCTATATCACTTCAATAAAACTGACACTGACCTTTCTCTATATGTTAAAAAAAAAAAAATTGATAACTAGCACAGAGTGTTATTAGCTGTTCATGGAAAAAACACACAACCCTGTTGCTCCCAGCCACACATTACTAACCACATATAAATGTATATGGACTGGCAAGACATTTGATTAACCCATTAAGTGCCATTGTGCTCATTGGAGGACAGGCTACTTTGTCATTTTTGAGAGCATTTTTAACTGGCATCTACCTGTTATTTTAATTTTCTCATTAACTATATTGTTATGAGAACTTGCTCTAATTTTGTTAGTCTAAATAGAGCTGTTAATTCTGTAAATACAGACCTTCAGATGCTTTTATGATGCCTCAATATAAAAAAAACTGAAGCCTAAAAATGATAAATGTCTTAGTGTTTTACTACCCACAATGATGATAAAGCTGCGTTTTCTATGTATTGAGCTTCCCTGCTCTGATTACAGGCACATCTAAACTAGACTGTCCTCAAAATAGGACGCAACTGTTTGTAGCCAAAATGAAGGGTTTCATATTTTTTTCTACAAAGAAATATTGATTTAGAATGTATCAAATTACATAAATACAGCTTCAAATAAAAATGTATTTGGTGGTTAATTGGGCAACTGAAGCCAAATCATTAACCAAATTCCATTTGGTATTACAAAGAATGAACCCTGTGTCTGTCAAACCCAGTGTGGTGTCTTTCTACCCTGTCACACTTGGCCACATTGGAGGAGACTGATTCTCCAGCTTCCTAATCCCCAAGCATCTGTATGTTGCCTTGTGTTTGTGAATAGGAGAACATGCTTAATGAAACTCTCCCTGCAAACACCTGCAAACGAATGAATCAATGTGACCTACTGGCTGCTTTGAATGTCATTTATCAAAAGTGCAATTAGTGATGTGACCTGTGTAAACACAAAAGCTATTCTGGTTGACATGCAAACTGTTGGCTATTCCCAATGCAAATGAATGAATGTTATTATTATTATTATTGTGCAATTTCGACTCACCTGATGTGTAGAGAACCTGTTTGGAGCTTCAGAAGAAGGTTGGGAGTGAGCTGATCTCTGTGAAATAAAGGAAAACTGTCAGGCATTATTTCCAGCAAGAAATCTCGGAACAATTCTGGAGTTTTCACATTGAGCAACTTTTCTGAACCCTCTAATTGGTGCTGTACTGACTCCTTCACACAGGTAATGATGCCTATATTAATTTGAATGGGATAAGGGGCTATACAATGAAATTCTGCCTACAATTAATGTCCAAAAAAATTAAAAATATATTATTTAATGGAAGTACCGTGGGTATATGATCTGTTTTCTCATTCTTATTTTTCTATGTGTATCAGTACTATTTAGTCCAATTTTCAGGTCAAAACAGATGATTGCAAATATATCTTAGGGTAGTTCTATAAACTCAAAATTAAATTCTATTAAAATATATTAAAATGTTTTCTTTTTGGCCATCACTTGTAGGCAAACTTTCAATAGAAAAAGAGAAATGTTAACTTTTTGTACTTTGAACACCTTTTACAAAACTAGATCCTAGAACTGCAATATAATAAACATACTGGGTCCAAATTCTCTGGAATATTCTCCAGCTGTTTATTTTTTCATTTTGTAAGATTAATGAGAACATTTCTCCTTCCAAAAATAGGAAGCGTTTGTTCTTTGTTAAAATGTACATTATCTTTTTCCCTGTCCCTTTAGTCCTCTCTGATTTTTATTTTGAATTGCAAAAGAAGCAAAGGATCCACACTATATATATATATATATATATATATATATATATATATATATATATATATATATATATTGCATTTTAAAACAATGAGAAACCTCAACCAACAAAATAAAGGGCTGTATATAGATGGTAAAATAAATTTGTGCCAATTAAATACACTGTAAAGTTCTATATAATGCCTGTTTCAGGATTGCATTTGGTAAGACTTACTGTTTAGAGACTATTATACTTCAATCATGTTTCCACTATTAACCAGAGTGGACTTTGCAAACGCAAATGTATTTTATTTCCACATTATAAAAACTATGTCCATCCTACACGCTGTATTGAGGATCAAAATATGATATCACGTGACTGTTACTGACTATAGAACTACAGCACAACTGAACATATGGACTCACAGTAGAAATAAATGAGGGTTAAAATTTAAAATAGACATTTAGGGTACAAATCTTTAAGATGTCAATTTTGCACTTAATACTATTTTTTTCTCTCTCTCTCTCTCTTTTGGAGTGAAGGATTTACTAATACACCTGTGCACACCGTGTCACTATGAATTCTGCTGTGATTGGCACAACTGTGCATTGCATATTGACATGTGCTGGAGTCCTGAGCAACCTGCTGATCATTCTCTGCCTGCTGCTACCTTGGGGAGGAGAAGGACAGGTGAAGGGAAGTGGTGCTGTGAACCTGGCTGTGGGCTCTGTGGCCGGATCCAACGTCCTCCTTTGCTTGTCATCGACGCTGTGGTTCATATTGGCATTCCTGAATAAATGCCAGCATCAGTGGGCTTGTAAAACCATTCTCTACATCTTGGTGGTCTCTATATACACCAGCATCTGGTTCACCTCTCTGCTGTGCGTTTTCTACTGCGCTAAAATCCTCCCAGCTCAATCCAGCCTCTTCTTCAGGATCAAAAAGAACATCTCGCAGTGGTTGCAGTGGGGCCTCGTGGTCAGCCTGGTCATTATCTGCACGATGTCCAGCTATTTCCTTGTGCTGGATGTCTATCCTTCAAACTCCACCCTCTATAATACCACTGCTGTCAATTCATCAGGTGCCGACTTGTCTCAACAAAATACTACCAGCGTATTTTTTGGACTCTGCTATTTCTTTCTGGTGGCCCTCCCAGTTGGTTTAATGGTAAGCTCTTGCGTGGCAATCCTTGTTTACTTATGCAAACACGTCCGTAGAATGGAAAGTGGCTCCAGTGAATTCTCCAGCCCCCAACTGGAGGGCCACAAGCGAGTCATTTGGATGATTGCCACTCAGGTGATTCTCTATTGTCTCTGCATCCTTGTCATAAACTTGACTAATGCCATCGACTATCTCTCCTCCATAACCACCAATGCTATTTTCAACCTGGCTCTGTGCTGCTACGCCTTTGGCACGTCTGTAAATTGCATTGTCAGAATTAGCCACTTGAACCGGAGAGTGTCTCACCTGGGCAAGAGGTTGACCTCTTATGGTTCGTTATTGTGCCGTGGGTGTCTTGCTAGCTACCAGAGCAATCCGAGCGCTTCTGGTCAGAATCAGAATAGAGCTAACCAATAATGAAACAATACAATGTTCTTATATCTTCTTATATAGCAAAGTCACTCCCTTTTTCAAATCCATTTCTGTGCCTCTTATTAGCACAGGAAGCATTCTCGCTACCCCTTTAACAATGTGCTAACTAAAGTCTTAAAAATCTATTTCCTTTCCTCGGACTGGTACCAGTAACATTATTAGCTAACCCCCTTTAGGAGTGTAAACCAATGCTTAAAAGGCAATTTCTTGACTTTCTGATTTTTGATTTTCAAGCAAATTTATCACTGCTTCCCCGTTGATTGTGATGAAAATCTTTCTTAGTATGTGCATCCTTTTTTTTTTGCATTTCTATAAAAAAAAATGTATGCTTTGATCCAACCTCTGCACTGTCAGAAGGAGAGCTGTAAAAGAATCTGTAGTGAAATACATTGTTTATTTAATTGGAAATAGACTTTGTCAATCCAATGAGGATTCATGATTACAAAGTCAGAAATAGACAGGCTCTCTAAATGTGTTGAAAGTCCTGTCACCCTAATGTTCTCATCCAGACTAGAAAGATTGTTGAAGTTTTCTGTATATCAGTCATGGGTTTTTATTGTTAAGCTGTGGACACAAGTGTCATTAGACAGATCTGAGTTGTGTGCTTTTTAAATTTTTATCAAGATTAGAGGAAATTAAAAGATTATAAATGGTAAGCATTAGGCTCTCTTTGACTTTTCAGTGTATTTAATACTTATATTTAATACAGTGTGTGTGTGTGTGTATATAAAGATAGAATATTAAAAAAAAAACACAGAAGACACAAAAAACTTTATAATATAGTTTTTTTTTTAGATTGCATGAAATGTGTATCTATATTATGTGTGCAATTAGATTTTAAATACTCAAAACAAGCAACATCTAGATATGACTAGCAGACCCCCTGTTGCCATGTTAATGTCAGGTTGCCAAAGACTCAGTCTATGTTGAATGAGGTTTCATTTGTTTAAATAAAACTATATCTAAAAAAAGACCCCTGTTGTTGTTTGTTTTTGTTTATTATTATTATTATTATTATTATTATTATTATTATTATTGTTATTGTTGTTGTTGTTGTTGTTGCTCGAGCTTGAGAATGTATTGTTCTTGAAAAGGGCGGGGAACGGAACTAGATTTCAGCTAACACCCAGCGGTGTGGTCCAGCTGAAGCTACCGGAACGCCACTAGTAAAATATAGATTTTCTTAAACTAAATATCTTACTCCGTTTCTTTACTTCCTCGGTTTCTTTGTTTTCCATTAAATGATATTAGACAGAAACAAACACACACACACACACACACACACACACACACACAAAAATTACCGACAAATGCAAGAAAATATACGACTCCAGAGAGCCTTATTATTATTATTATTATTATTATTATTATTATTAATTTCTTAGACGCCCTTATCCAGGGCGACTTACAATTGTTACAAGATATCACATTATTTTTACAAAAAATTACATTTTTTTACACACAATTACCCTTTTATACAGTTGGGTTTTTACTGGAGCAATCTAGGTAAAGTACCTTGTTCAAGGATACAGCAGCAATGTCCCCCACCTGGGATTGAACCCACGACCCTCCGGTCAAGAGTCCAGAGCCCTAACCACTACTCCACAATGCTTATGAAAGTTTTTAATTTATAGGCAGAGTGTCCCACCTAGTGGACAATAATTGAACAACATGTATATACAGGGAATATTAATATAAATTAGATATTGCTGTAAACTGTAGCAATAATAATAATAATAATAATAATAATAATAATAATAATAATAATAATAATAATTCTGAACACAATGGTCCTATTAAAAGCAACAATGTGAAAACGTCCTAAAAGGAATAAAACTGTTTTGCAGGCAGAAATAAAGAATCCATTAATTAGTATCAGTATTAAAACGAGCCACAGAGCAAGACTTACATCTCTTTCCAAAGTTGATGCTTACTATTACAAACCAATTCATTCATTCTACTTTGAAAAATCTATATTGATCAGATGCAATTAGAACTACATTTCCCATACTCCCTTTCTGCTGCATCTCCCCACATTTCCGGAGAGTGCCGCGTTTGTTACCGGAAGTATATAGAAAGCTGCACGGTTGTGGAAATTGAGGTGAGTTATTTATGTTTTAATCAGGTACGTGAGCTGTACAATTTGATTCCTTCTTAGTAACGCTTGCTCAAAACTGCTGGCAACGGCCAAAAAAAAACAGTGTTCTCTTCCAGAAAATGTATATGCTCCCGTCTGAGATTTCGGTTAACTTTGTGAGTCAAAGATTACTGTTTGATTTACCGCAACAAAATGCCACTAAATACGTTGTATCAAAGGTATTATATAATTACAAAAAAAAAAAATAATAATAATAATAATAGTAATAACATTGCATGAACGCTGCCTGTGTTTCGCGTGGATACAATATTATAGACCCATTACTTTCAACATAATCTTTTCGAGGCACTGAAGAGGCTGAGAAAGCCGAGTCTGAGGTATATTTTTAACACACATGGGGGTCGGGGGTGTTTGGATAAACAGCTGGAGGGGGTCAATGATACCACTAATTATTGAATGACAATTACTTTGCAACCAAAGCAATTAAAAACCAGCGCATTGAGAGTACTGCGCTGTATGCATACTCCTCAATTCAACATAAGAGTCAAGGCCACATGTCTTGGCAATACATTTAAATTTCCTTGCAGACAAAGGGAGGTCTTTTCTTTAGTTCGCGGATCCATCATTAAAATTAGTTCTAGACATTATGTGTTATATTCTCGAAGTACTTTGAATATAGATTGTCATTTGTATAACTTCTTAATTAAAAGGAAACCATTTGACTGAGTTTCTTACAAAGTTTGACATTTTCTTTCTTCGTTTTCTTCCGGCTGTTTTTTTTTTTTTTTTTTTACAGACAATGAATGGGCAGCCGGAAATCGAGGCAGACTACAAGAAGAAATACAAAAACCTGAAAAGAAAGTTAAAGTTCTTGGTTTACGTGAGTATTGATAAATGTAGACGTGTTCTTTGTTTTGCTTTGTGATGTGGATTACACTGATATCCACTAGGGGGCAGCAGACACAAAGGCATGCCCAGTAAATGTCTAGTCGAACTACACTTTCTATGTTTTATCCGTTTGTGTGCACTTTTAATAAGAGCTATTATAATGCTGTATCAGTATAAAAAACTTTTGGTTTTTTTATTTGTAACTGATTTTTCACCCACAATGTGGCCCATCCAAACCATGCCAAAAATAAACCATGACTTTTGATTCAGTAACATCAGATGGACACAATTTAGGCTTAAAAAAAGAGCATACTATTTAATGAAATCAGATTTGGTATTGTATTTGTTTTTTGACAATGTCACTATATAGGAACCATTAACATGTAGTATTCCACAATTACATGCTGTACCAACATGGAAAAAAAATGGGATTGATATTTTTCCATCTTCGTGACAGTTTCTCTTTCGTTCTGTTTAATTTTAATACTTTTGTACTTTTTATCAGGAGCAGGAATGTTTTCAAGAGGAGCTACGGAGAGCTCAGAGAAAACTTCTCAAAGTTTCTCGTGATAAAAGGTGAGCTGGCATTGTTTGGTTTCAAAAGGAAGCATGTCAGCGCTGCTGTGAATGGACGGTGTCAGTGTTAAACTCATTTCTGATGTCTTTTCTCTTCAAGTTTTTTGCTTGACAGACTGCTCCAGTATGAACACGTCGATGACGATTCTTCAGGTAATGGATATGTTTAAGAACATTTGTGTACTCTGCATACATAATCTATTGAAAGACTGGCAATCAGATCCATGCTAAATATTTTAATAAATCCGACAAGCACAGTGGTAGTGGCGTTTACAAATGCAGAACCACTAGGAAGGGTATTAGTTGTGGCAGTTGTATGTATGTATATGTATGACCACTGTCCAGTGGTTAAAGAAAAGGGCTTGTAACCAGGAGGTCCCCGGTTCAAACCCCACCTCAGCCACTGACTCACTGTGTGACCCTGAGCAAGTCACTTAACCTCCTTGTTCTCCATCTTTCGGGTGAGACGTAGTTGTAAGCGATTCTGTACGTCGCCTTGGATAAAGGCGTCTGCTAAATAAACAAATAATCACACTTTATAGTTTTAGATCTATATCTGAAAAACTGCTTATTCAATTGTAATGAAACTTGGTTTTCTCCACTGACACTTCATTTGCTTACCTAAAGAAATCTATACCACTTAACCAATTTTTATTAAACAGTTCATCGCCATTTCTTAGTTCTCTGCATCCTGTTAATGTGGAAGTCACGCTCATCGTACTGAGAGCTCATTTGGAATTGACCGCTGTGGCAGCAGCACGGGATGTGCAGTATGTTACTGGCTTGTTTTGAAGAGGACTTAATTATACGTTCTAAAAGGTATGTTTGTTTCTATCAGATTCTGACGCAACAGCATCTTCGGAAAACAGTGATGGAGAGGCCCAGAGAGCAACTGAAAATGCTGGTGTGAAAAAGTGAGTGAGTGGAGAATCAGTTAACGAGAGGGTTAATGAGTTTTGTAATATTAACTTTGTTTTTCAATTTCTTTAGACGTAAAAGCAGCCCTCACCTGCCAGGCACCCCCTCTCCGTCCTCCAACACCCTCTCTCTGCTTCCTAGAGGAGGCTACAATCCTCTGCAGACTGGGACCAGCGCCCCCTACCTCAATACTGTGAGTCTACACCCCGTCTGTGTGTGTGTACATGGTCAATTTTATCATGATGATAGATTATTGTCCCAATCCTAGCCCTATCACACTTCCAGAATTACTGCACTCCTCAGACCTCTCCCCTTGAGTTTTTTGTTCTATGATTTTATGATTTGACTTTTTAGATTTTTAATTTGCCTCATTTATCTTTTTTTTTTTTTTTTTCCTCCATTCTTTGGTTTCTTAACTGGGATCGTGTGGGTTGGTGGTTTTGATTGGCTGTGCCGTGTCCTGTCTGTGTTGTGACTGGCCACAACATTTAGCTGCCCTTCCCCCCTGAGTATCTAGCGCCCCCTGCTGACAAAAACAGGAAGGAGAAAAAATGTAAAAGCAACAAGCACAAGAAACAAGCAGCACCCAAGGTACAATGTTCCTTCTAAATGTCTGCTTTGAAACAGATTTTAAAGTTATAAGTGTAAAAAGTTGTCATGATGTTAACAATGAAAAGAACAATTTATAGGTAAATTATTTAAACAGTTGTAGCAACACGTGGGGATGTATAACACTATATTTTTCAGAACCCCGTTACTTACTCTCTGTTTTTCAAGAACCACAAGTTTTAACTACTCCTTTCTGCTACACGATCACTTAATCTCCATGGTCCAATTAAGAAACTGCACGCCTTTTTGCACAGGAAGCGATAATGAACTATTGTTTATTTTATTATTATTATTATTATTATTATTAATTGGTCATTTAGCAGATGCTTTTATGCAAAGTGATATACAGACACTAGGGGGTGAACTATGCATCAACAGCTGCTGCTGCAGAGTCACTTACAATAGGACCTTGTTTGTTTTACGTCTCATCCGAAAGACGGAGCACAAGGAGGTTAAGTCACTTGCTCAGGGTCACACACACAGTGAGTCAGTGGTTGAGCTGGGATTGAACCAGGCACCTCCTGGAACCAGCTAAGAGAAAATTGCATCCCATGTTGTTGTTCTTCGATCCTGGTGCTCAGTTTCTATATATTTTTTCCCCCCCAGGTGGTGGTCCCCCCTTCTCCAGCTTCGTCAGCCCCCTCCTTCCCGGTTGCAGCTTCTGCCATGCCCCCCCAGCCGTTCAGCTCCGTACCCAGGCAGATGCTGAGCGGGGATGCCCCAGAAGAAGAGAGCGAGGGAGAGAGTGAGAGGGAGGAGGAGAGGGGAGAGGGGGAGGAGGCAGAACTGGTCATTGACATCCCAAACGAGTGAAACTGCCTGCCCAATACCATTCTGACAATTCTTTGATTGCTGATCTTGAAAACTGATTTTAAAAAAAAAAGACACTTTGTTATCTTCACTTTTCACAGAGACCTTTTGTGACTTGTAGATAAGTTCAGAAAAGAGATTTGTTTTTGTTTTGCCTTGTTAATCAAGGTAACGATGATAACTGATCTGAAGAACTGATGCTGTTTATTGTACAAAGGCAAGGGTTGTCATCCTATTCATTTCAATGGGCTATGTGATGTCAGATCCGTGTCCAGAGAGATCACACTCTCACATGGGTATGGACTCTGGACCCTGGTTCTGTGGAATGGCAATCTGTATGCAGCTTGTACCATGCCACCTACCTTCCTGTCACTGAAAGTAAAACCTAGTCAGATTGGAGTGTTCCTGCACTGTGAAGTGGGGCAGGTGTCTTTTTACAATGCAGGTGACCCATCTCTACACTTTCATTGAAAAATGAACTAAGAAACTAATCCAAGTCTTATTCACGGAGGTAAAAATTTGAAATAAGAATTGACAACCTGTAGTTTCGGATAATCAGTTTGTGGTTTTTCTATCTGCATGTGCTGTTACTAGTCACTTAAATACTTTCAAACTTATAATGTCAAAACTTATTTTTTACCAATTCATAATGTTCAAAAATGATTTTTTTTTTTAAGTTTGGTATGAAGACATGTGTGTTGTTTTCACACCTTTGCTTTGGATCTGGGCTTTATTTATCATGATAGCAGCACACGACAATGCACAAGCACAGAAAACCACATCCTCTACAGCACATCGGTTGCCTCGTTCCATTCCCTTATTTTTAATAACAGTCAGTCATGCTATAACTGTTCAGACTTGTTATCTTTCGTCTTTTAATCAAGTGTAACATTTAGCAGACGCTTTTATCTAAAGCGACTAGGGGTGAACTATGCATCAACAGCTGCTGCTGCAGAGTCACTTACAATAGGACCTCGGTTTTACGTCTCATCCAAAGGACAGAGCACAGGGAGGTTAAGTGACTTGCTCAGGGTCACACACAGTGAGTCAGTGGCTGGGATTGAACCTGGAACCTCCTGGTAACCACTGGACCATCAAATCTCCTGCTACACCAAACACAAAAAGGCCTTAAAAGACGTTCAAACAGAGCAAGACAGCAGTTGTGAACTAGAACAGGTTTATTGAACCGATTTATAACATAAATAAAATACGTTCGCACACCCTGGATTGCAAAAAAGAGTTATCTGTGACCAATCCAGCCGATTTGCGGGACAAAAACAAATGTCCCACTTGTCACCACAAACCGGTAACATTACAGAATGGGGAAAAAACACAAAACCACTGAATGTAAATTAAGATTTTTTTTGACAAGAAGAGGATGCACATTTACCTTGTGGTTTCGGGGGGTTTGTTTATGTCTTCTGAATGAAATTCTTGACCCTGGCTCGTGTTTTTATTTGTATGGGAAGACTGACAAGCAATTAGTAGTAATAAGCACCGAGAGGATTTAGCAAACAACGGTGTGTTCATTGAATTTCAGTTTACTAGGACTAGTACTGTTACATACTTTATCAATTAACTGTTTAAATTAAACCCATTGGTTTCAGCACTTTCAATCACAGCAAACTGCTGCATTAAAAAAAAACAGAAAAATAAAAACATTTCCTCAGCCACTGAAATCTGCCTAGCAACACATTCTGCAGGCAGAAAGCCAACATGGGGCAGAATATATTCAGCAGCTTGCAGGGCCTTGTTGATACTGTAAGACAAAGACAACATTGTGAGGACTCTTAAACATGCTGAGTCAATACTTAAGGGCACAGCCCCCCAGGCGGAAATTGTCTGTGAGGGGCTGGGGTTTTAACAGGTTAAATGAATGCTGATTCAATATGAATCTCATTCATTCATTAATAGTAATACTGAGTAAAAGTAAGTTTAGAACAGAAGGTAGGAAGACCTTTTTATACACAGTTATAATAGCCTACCAGATGAAGTAGTAGAAAACACGGGGAACTAGATTCTGTGCTTTTAAATTAGAGTAATAATAATAAAGAATCTAGAAATCCAAACAGTTATTCTTTTATTCTCAGTCACTTTCTCTGTACGTCAAAAGTAACACCTTGCTTAAAAATTCTCACAGAGCACATGCTTTGATCCTACCACAGCAGTGGCTCTTTGAAAGAGATATGGTCAGCAGGCTGTGTGTAATGAAACACTGATGCAGAACTTTTCATGAAAACCGCAGACCTTTAGCAGAGTAATACCTGCTTTTTTTAACCTCCCATTTGAATATAATACTGGCATTGGGACCCAATTATTAACCGAGGGTATTACCCTAGCTAGCAGTAATCCTAACTATCAACAGCCTTAGCACACGGCGGCTCTACCAGCAATGGCAACAACTTTTGGCTGATCTATTTTGAGTTTGTTTGTTAAATAAAGTGTGAAACCTTGTGATAAAATGTAGATTTTTCTGTTAGACTCCCTTTGCCTGCCTGACTAGCAGCTACCCTGTCACAAATGCATAATGTAATCTGCTTCAGGTACTACCAGGAGGGTGGCTGTTTAGTTCATAGAGGGACACCCTATCCAGAAAGCATCCAGGAGGGAGGGAGTTTGTGTGGCTGCATCTAAGACAGAATGCACTATGGAAGAATACAGTAACTATTTACACAGGTTTCATATTTTTAGTGTAAAACTGAACATGATTGTGAGTTGTTGCAGCTGTAAAGAAATGATTTTCAGTCTAATATTGTACTTGTTTATTCCAATGTGTTAAAACTGAGGTCAGGTCAGCAGGTGTAGAAACAATGTGCTCACCTTGAAGTGTTAGAAGACATAGGCTTTACTGTGGAGCAGTGTTAAGAGCTCAAGCATTCAGAACTGCAGCATGCGTGCTGTCTGGCCACAACGAATATATAAAGTGTGAACAGCAATGCTATGCATGGTCTCTTTGCTGCTATAGAAAAAAATAACTAGGTTACAATAGCTTCACTAGACAAAGAAAAAAAAAATCAATTGCTTGCCTTGTCGTTCCATTCTTTTAAAAAGTTAAACAGACACTCTAAATCTATGGCACATAAGAAAGGGGGTCAGGGAAATGACTGCTGTGTTAAACCGTTAATATTGTTATTATGTAGATGATGAGCAATAACTAACACGGAGTCAGTCTTATTGAAACACTGTCATTCGTCTATACATCCTACACATAATATACGAACGTATTGTAAAGATTGGAGCTGTCCGTAGGCTGCATTAATGTTATCTGAGAAGCAGTTCATGGTAGCGTTGGAGTGTTGAGGAGTTACCAGTGGGACGTGTGAGCCCATGCTTCAGTACTAGGCAGCACCAAACCTTTGATGCAGCCGCTGTGTCTCAAGCCATCTGAACCACCAAAGCTGACTTTCCATTTCCATGTGGTCTCAGTCTCAACACAGAAGTGAGAGGAGCAATCCTTGTTATTTAATCAAGCTGATAGCTCATATTTGGGTGGCATAGTCTATGTATAGAACAACTCAGATGTGCATTTGCATATATTTAATTAGCTAATACTGATCTGAAGAACCAAGCCCAGTCAACAGCAGTTAGAAAGGTAAATTTGCTCTGTAGCATATTTCTTAATCCTGTTTGTATTTTGACATTATGATTTTTATTATTATTATTATTATTATTATTATTAGTTTATTTAGCAGATGCCTTTATCCAAGGCGACTTCCAGAGACTAGGGTGTGTGAACTATGCATCAGCTGCAGAGTCACTTACAATTATGTCTCACCCGAAAGACGGAGCACAAGGAGGTTAAGTGACTTGCTCGGGGTCAATGTCACTGGCTGAGGTGGGATTTGAACTGGGGACCTCCTGGTTACAAGCCCTTTTCTTTAACCACTGGACCACACAACCGGGTTGGTTATTTATTGAGCCCCTTATCATCGAGTAAAATTTTTAAAAATAAATAATTAAAACACTGGGCTTCAGGTGAAGTTTTACAGATGTATGAACTTTATTATTGATTACCCAGAAATGCTCAGTCCACTTACTGGCATTGCTTATATGCAGCCCCTTGAGTAATTTTAATAGGTTAAATTAAAAAAAAAATAATTGAACTCAAATTCAGAGGGACTTTCAGATCAGAAATCTTTGTCAATGTCTTACAATAGAAATTACTACAGCAAAATGTTTATTCTTTAGGGAGGACAAAGAGTTAATTCTCGTGAAGTGGTTTTACTGGAAAAAAAGCCTATGTGTGGTTTTGAGGAGGTGGTTCTTGTTTATAACAATACCTGAGTGGTTATGAGGTTGCATGTAGTTGCTGAGCAAAATGTGAGGCATGAGGTTCACGATATATTTGTATGGATATATAAGAGTACATCTGATATTCTGAAAAACGTATGCTAAACAGAGGATTTCAGTCACAGAGGAAATAACAATTCTAGCCATTTTCAGGCGTGCACGTTCTTAAAACGGGAAAACTGTACAGTAACATTTCATCCACGAATCATATTATATTGCAAAACTCTGCAGCTGTAAATTAATTATTTTAAGTCTGTATGGTGCATGTTTATTACAGTGTTAAAACTGAGGTCAATTCAGCAGGTGTGCAAACAATGCGCTCATGATAGTGTCAGAAGACTATATGCTTTAGGCTGACGCACTGCGTTAAGATCTCAGGCATTCTGAACCGCTGCGTACGTGTTGCGTGGCCACAATGAATATAAAGTGTGAACCAGAGGATATGACGTGGTTGCTAATTCATTTACAAATCTATGATGTTCTGCGTTGTAGTTATCCTACTTTTAAAAAAACTGCTTATTGTTGGAATTTAATTCAGCATAAAAAAAGCTGTGATCATTTGATTTAGAAAATGAACATTCACTCTTGAAACAGGAACCGAAGCCAGAATAGAATACAGGATGCCACAAAAAAAAGTGCCAAACAAATTGCTGCTGTGTTTAACTGTTATTATTGTACTTTCTAGCATGTGGTTGAAGTGCAAAAACGAACTTTTTTTTTGCTTTAAAAAACACACCCACTTTCAAAATCAGTAATAGCATCAAGTTTGATTGTGATTGAAGGCAAAATAAAGAAAGCATCTATGATCTGACATGAAATGGAAATGAATACCTTTGTTAAAGGTTGATAATCATGTGATTCGTGTCTGATTCTGTGCATTTCAGGTCTAAATCAATGTATTTGGATAGTTGCTTATCCAATTGTGATGACACTTGACCTTCTTTAGCAGCAGTTATTGACAATATCAGAATCAGTTTTATATGACCTGTCCATCAGTTCATCCATCCTCTACTGTACTTTCTACATCACACTCATAAAAATAAACTCAGCTATAAAAAAAACCCACACATGTCTTGAAATACAAATTTTTATTCCTTTCTGAAAATGGTCTTCTCAAACTCAGACCCACACAAGCTTGACGGAAGTGTGTAATAATCAAATCTGACCTTTAAAAGTAAATCTTTGAATAACACATGTTCAAAAGCTTTGTTTTAGTGAGATAACTGCAAAGTAGAGCTGGCTGGTTCTGGCTGTTTAAACAGAGATATCATTTGGTTTTTTTTTACAATAAGACATCCCTGTAAAACTGTTAATCTCTCAGTTTTCAGCCTTAGTTTTTTTATCCCCAGTCGGGAACAGTAAAATTGTTTTTCTATTGCATTCACATTTTTCCTTTAAAGTACAAAACTGTATCAGTGTGCTCAGCAGGTTAACAGTAAATTGTTAGGTTGTGTTTGCACCATTCAAAAATTAAAAAAAAAAAATCATATTCTGTTTAACTTCCTGGACCATGTCTGGTTTTTAATTTTAATTTTATCTTGCTAGTGCCACCAGCCTTTTATATTTTTGATATAACACATGATTAAATGGTAATCTAATTTATGATCTCCATAGATGATCTTAAAGTGTCCTGTTTTCTCACTTTGTAATCCTGCAACCCTAAATCAGAGACATCTTTCATGTTACCTGATTATGAAGACTGGACTCTGGAATTACATATAGGCTGTATCAATGCTATTTTAGAACCAATCAACTGAGTGCTGATTGAAAGCTATGAGTTCATTCTGTGTTTGAAGTCAGCGCTGGGACCTGTGAGCTCAATCTTTAGATCAAGGGAGCAGCAACACGTGTGCAGACCTGTGTGCCTCTGTTAGTGCAAAAAAATACCTGCAAAGGAAATGTGCTGTATCTCTAACCAGCTTGTACATCTAGACACCAGCAGCAGATTTCATATTTCCATGTGGTCTCGCAGCACACAGAACAGCAATGTCTGGAATTAATAGCATGTCAAGAATTCTGCTGTTCCTCATTATCTGTGAGTATAATCTTTTCATTCTAGTGGTTTCATTTAGATCCTTACAGATGTAATAGTATGCAAATATTTTTAAGCTGAGGTAAAACTAACTTGCGTCTATTTTAAAAAGGTTCCAAAAAACGACTTATCATTAAAGAATTGCACGCACAGTTATATCATAGTGTTTGTTATTTGCTACAATCTAAAAGCTGCACTAAGAATAGTGGCGCCAGGATTAAAATGTAATAGTAGAGAAGAAGATTCATGTTTCTGTTCATGTTGGCTGTTCCAAGGGTTTGAACACGTGCAGGGGAATTATCTTTTGCATATCAGCTCCCGAAGATGTGGAACTGTTTCCATCAGAGTATGAAGATGGAATTTGATAACGTTCTTACCTGTGGTTTTAAAGATCGTATTTGTGAATTGCTTTTAACCTCCTGCTGCTGCTTCTCCTCCAGTCCACATTAACAAACAGATACATGCCTTATTCACGCTGTTCTTTGGTCTGTATGCTGCTGATGAAGTTTGAACCACACATGTCCTTATTGTGTTGTTTGCACATTGGAATTGTCTTTTTATTGTTTTCTAGGACACCTCTTGTAAACGAGGCGTTGGTCTCAATGGGTAAATCTGGTTAAATAAATAAATAAATCATTGTTCGGAAGGTCTTAGCCCAGGTGTTGTCAAACCTGGTCCTGGGGAACCCCTGTGTCTTCTGGTTTTCATTGCAACTGAGCTCTCAATTACTTAACTGAACCCTTAATTGAACTAATAATTTGCTTAATTAGACCTTTTTTTAATTGTTCTCAGCTCCGAAACTCATGTGCCATTCTTGTGTTTTTATAAGGTACAGTTCTGTGCAATTTACAACCAAATGTTATAAATCATTAAATAATTGAATTTGAAGCATTTCTCTTTTGCCTCTTGATTGTTTCACATGTTTGGCTCCAATGTGTTTCACGGCTCACATTTCCAAAACATGTCCCATTAAAACATGTCAACTTGTGTTTCTCCAATAGTGGTTTTACAAGAAACATGCGAGACAAATATCAGATTAAAATGAGAATGAAACAAGATAAGACAGAGATGAGCAGCACATTTTTACAATGAAAGCAAATTTAACCAAATTCTTTCATTAAAGAATTGTGTTTTACAATCAAAAATTGCATTCCAGTCCTGACACCCACTACAAACTGCCATGAAGGTGAACCAACATAATTACATGAAGAGGTTGTACTTTATATTGTTGAGATGCAAAGACTGGTGGCTGGTGGATCTACCAAGTTACCTTTTCATTGCTCTTTTGTAATTTGTGTACTATATACAGTTTGTTTGAGGGATCTAAAAATGTCAAAAGCAGCAATGAATTCCCAGTTTTAAAATGACAAGTGAATTTTAGCTGATGTTTCAAATGCACGTTTGTGTATATTATTATTAAATGGTGATTTTTTTGTTTTTTTGTTTAGCTGCTTCTTATCTGAAACACCAAGTCCAGTCAACGGCAGTTAAAGAGGTCCTTCCTGGAGACAATATAACTCTAAACTGTGACATCAAACATGACGGTGAAACCTTTTGGTTTGTACTTTATCCACAACAAGCTCCGATTAACATCTTTCACAATGCTTTAAAACTAATAGATAATACATCAAGCCCTGTATACTTCAATGGCTTCAATGAGTTTCATTCTTACCCCCTGCTGAACCGCACGACCTGGACTGTCAACATGAGGATAGACAATGTTTCTCAGCAGGATTTTGCTTTGTATTTCTGCATGGTTCGCGTGAACGGAACAATGAAATCTGGAAATTTAATAAAACTTGTGTTGGGTAAGATTTCTCTAATTATCACTTAATATAAGAACAGAATACACGCGTGTGTCCAGCCTATCATATTTCTGTATGACATGATTACATTCTTCAACATATCTTCTTCCTAAATGTAATTGTAGAGTTTGACATACTACAGTAATGCTTGTAAGATGTTGATGAAAGATGCACAGGTCTTCTTTAACATAAAGTGTTGAATATATCATCATTTCAGGGTATATGAAGGCTGTCTGTCAGACTGTCCATCTGTTTGTCACACCTATATTTAACATTTATCTAGAGAGCAGTTTATCGTGATCTGGGTATATGTGGACATGATCTGTCTGTTGATCTGTATGTTTCATCTGGAGAAGCCCTTGTTAAAATCTGATGTATATTCTTTAGCACAAGGTATTTACTGTATTATAATGCAGGGGTATGTGGAGGCTGTCTGTTTGTATGTGTCTCTGTCTGTATGTCACGCAATCTTTTCACATAGATAGAGATTCAATTGTGATGAATCTTTATCTGGACACACTTCAGCACAATCAGGCTGTGAGGGTAAATACACCAGTGACCATATGTCAGTTATATTTGATGCATACCATCCACAAAGGGTGACAGTAACTCACTGGTTTATTCAGTTTACTGAATCACTGATTGCATGGTATTCCACAATGAGTGAGAAAAGAGAAATCACCATTTCCACAGGCATCATGTTTCAAAATTTATAATCGCGATCGAAAGAATCAGGATTTTCTAATCCTTGTATCAGAAAATGTCAGTTACAAAATCAGTTTTCTAAAGTAAGGGTTTTTAAACATGTTTTTACTTTTATTGAGCTGTTATATTATGTTCAGCTAAGATATGAAAATAAATAAAATAAAATAAAAACATAAATATATTATTTTCGGCGATGATAGCGGATAGTAACGCTGCATCTTTTCTTATTAAAGTAAAACAACATGCGTGCATACAAAACCTCTGCTGATAAGAAAACACATTTTAAACATAGATTTCATTATAGCTGAAATTCGTAAAAATGTACAGAATTGCGTTATTTATTTATTTATTTATTTATTTTAGCGCATAACTCAACGTCAGAACCGAAAACAGAAACTAACAATGGTAAGGAATCCATATTTATTACGGGAATGAAAAAAACAGTCATTAATTAGTAGGCATGAGAGACACCACGGAGTCGGTGAATGTTGGCTGCAGTGGAGATTCTAATGCCTCAGATGGTCTGATAAGCCCTTGATGGAGTCATTCTGATGCGTTTAGGTAGTCCTTGTGGCCTTTAAGATCCACAGCTCCGCTGGTAGACCGGGGCTTGGTTCAAAGATATTTCAATGTTTTGATTTCTATAGCCTACCCTTCTGCTCCCTCAACCTATTCATTTACACAGCTCATAAAGGTACAGTACGTTATTAGAATTATATATAATTGTAGTGTTACTTTATTGTTATTGTAGAATTTAAAAAAGACGAGTAACAAATCCTGGTATTGAGATTTTGTTTTACCACTCCCCTTACGCCCTTATGGAACAAATATATATTTTAAATATATGGTAGAAAAATATGACCCTTCTACTTTTCATATATTGAAGTTGGTCCCTTTTCTATATATTTAAATATATGGATTACAGACTACAATATATTTTAAATATATCCCATATATTTTAAATATATAAATGGGCGAATTTCTATATATGAAAAATATAAGGATCACACTATTCTAACATGTATTAAAAAATATATGTTTTTTCCATAAGGACAATGGTAGGTGATCTGTTTTTTAAGGTAAAAAACTAAACCAAACACAATACAGGTCTACAAAGGTAACACCTTCATCATACTTGATATTTTTTTATGGATTTATGAATATATATATATATATATATATATATATATATATATATATATATATATATATATATATATATATATATATATATTCTGAGATGATGGCGGTTACGAGTCCATTTCTAATATTAAAGTAAAACAAAATGTGTGCATTCAAAACCTCTACTGATAAGAAAACACATTTTAAACATAAACTTTATTAGAACTGAAATTCTTGAAAATTAACAGAAATACGTTGTGTGTTTTTTTTTTAGCGCCGAACTCAACGTCAGAACCAAAAACAGAAACTAACAATGGTAAGGAATAGATATTTATTACGGGAATGAAAAAACAGTAATTCATTAGTAGATGTGACAGACTCGGTGAATGTTGGCTGCAGTGGAGATTATAACGTCTCAGGTGGTCTGGCCAACCCTTGATGGGGTCATTCTGAGATGTTTAATCTTTTGTATAATTTGTATACCCCTCTGCTTTGCACCCTCAACTGGCTACCTCTCTACTCGCATTCAATTCAAGACCCTTGTTCTTGCCTACCGCTCTCTTCACCACTGCCCCATCCTACCGCCAATCCCTCGTGTCTCCTTACACCCCTCTTGTCCGCTCCGCTCCTCCACTACATGCCTTCCCTCCCCTCTCCATCCTCCCGTCCCGCTCCTTCTCTTCCTAGCCTCTCTGTGGCGGAACCAGCTACCTGCGAACTTCAGGACTAATGTCCTGTTTCTGGTTTTGAAAACCGCTTAAAAATATAATTTCTACAGCTGTAATTTCTGAACCCTCTGTAACTGTCGTTTTGTATAAATATTTTCTATATATTAACTCACAGTTGCTACAGTGGCAGAGGGGGATTACAATGGCTCACCCGTGTTATTTCTAAAATCAATCACTTTACAAATCCAGCTTTTAGTATCACTGGGTGTATGGTCAAGAAAACATGTTATAAAATCCAATTGAGAGCTTAACTGTATGTTTACATGCAATAGCTGCAGCAAGTGAAGGCATCCACAGATTTCACATATTTTATTTGCGATTGCAGTTGGATATGTAGGTTCACTTATAATTGATCTTAGAAAGCTCTGACTTCTCCTTTAACTGAAATTCTTGGTTGATCATGCTCTTTTTGATTTTCAGGATCAAACTGTAAGCTGTGCTGTATTTTGCTGGGCTGCGTCTCCTTATTATTCATGGTCGTCTCCTCTGCCTTTGTCTGTTACTTTGAGAAAAGAGGTACTTTGGACAATCTCCCAACTACTTGTATTAAAAAGTATAAAGGCTGCATTTCTCTTTTTGTGTAGACTATCAGCACTTTACATCAAATCTAATGATTGTAACAGAGACATCCTACATATACTATAAAACAGGCATGTGTATTAGATATATGTCAACATTGCCATCAAAGCATTTAGAATTATTATAGTTATGAGATACAACCAGGGGCTAATTTTTTCCTTACAACTCAAACGCCAAAAAACTAGCGCTCTTGTTCATCAAATTAGTCCTGCAGCCACTGGCATTGTTCAAACACGGCCGGGCAAAGTTTTGACATGCAGCTACCAACACCAGCAATGAGGCACAAAACCCACAAGCAGATGGACAGCCTGAAGCATATGCTGTATGGGAGCTGCTGTAAATCAAGGTCATACTTTCGTTCTAGAAACAAAAATGGAGTTCCACTTCCTTAATGATAAGATCTGGTATCTTTGTGTTTAAAAATTAACCCCTGGCTAATAAGTAACATAATTAGATACACTAGACAAATGTTTTGACTAGGGCCTCCATCATCCACCTGCTCACATATGTAACTGAGATTGAGCAAGAGGATGATGGGAAATGTAGTTCTGAGAGGTCCATGAAAAAACCTTATGTAAACAGTTGTAGCAACACATGGGAACATGTAACACAGTAAAATCAAAAGGTCCTTATGACCCCTTTAAGGCCATTTCTAAACTATGAATTTAAACTTAAGATTGAAAAATGATTTTGAAATGTTTGTTGGTTCTCCAAATGTCTGAACAGGGGCTAAGGGTGCGAGAACACACGAAGAGAAGACCAAGGCGACCAACTCAAATCCTGTTCTTGAGGTGTCTTTCTTTATTATCACTGCTCAAGACTTTTACCAAGGAATTAACTAATTAGATGCATTCACCTTTGTCTCTGATACACACTTTATAGTGTGTTTTTAAGCCCCTATTCCTTACTACAAACAAACATGCAGTCATGGTTTCAAGAAACACATCAATTAATTTAGTTTTTTGTTTTGTTTTTACAGCAGGAAGAAGAAAGAGATGTACAGTACGCTAGTGTGGATCTGAAAAAAACTCCCAAGCGCAAAAAGAAAATAAAAGTTCTCCAAAACGATGTGACGTATGCTGCAGTCAAGCGCTGAAGTCGTTCTCCAGCAGAGGTTCCTGCATTGAAATGTATGTTCTATCAGTCTGATAGAGGAACGGACAAAAAACTTCCTCCTGAATGCATAAAACAGAGAGAGTCCAAGATTCTACGCAGTGGCCTATTTCTGTACATTTATAAATGTGTTTTATTTAATCAATAATTAAAGTGCATATTCAGTATAACAATGAAGGTGGCAAGTCAATCTAAATAACATCCCTGCAGATAATACTGAATACCCAACACTGTACTTCCCCTTAACTTCCCAGATGATCAACGAAGTTTTCATGTGTGTCAAGTCTAGAAATTTGGATTCAACATATCTATTATTAAGGGCAGCAGTGTGGATTAGTGGTTAGGGCTCTGGACTCTTGACTGGCGGGTCGTGGGTTCAATCCCAGGTGGGGTACCCTTGAGCAAGGTACTTTACCTAGATTGCTCCAGTAAAAACCCAACTGTATAAATGGGTAATTGTATGTATAAATAATGTGATATCTTGTAACCATTGTAAGTCGCCCTGGATAAGGGTGTCTGCTAAGAAATAAATAATAATAATGAAAGAGTTTGGTTAAATTTGCTTTCATAGTAAAAATGTGCTGCTTATCTTGTTTCATTCTCATTTTAACCTAATATTTGTCTCACATGTTTCTTGTAAAACCACTATTGGAGAAACACAAGTTGACATGTTTTAGAAATGTGAGCCGTGAAACACATTGGAGCCACACATGTGAAACAATCAAAAGGCAAAAGAGAAATGCTTCAAATTCAGTCATTTAATGATTTATAAAACTTGGTTGAAAATTGCACAGAACGGTACCTTATAAAAACACTAGAATGGCACATGAGTTCCGGAGCTGAGAACAATTAAAAAAAAGGTCTAATTAAGCAAATTATTAGTTCAGTTAAGGGTTTAGTTAATTGAGAGCTCAGTTGGAATGAAAACCAGAAGACACAGGGGGTCCCCAGGACCAGGTTTGACAACACCTGGGCTAAGACCTTCCGAACAATGATTTATTGATAAATCCATTGCCTGGATAAAGGCGTCTGCTAAGAAATAAATAAGTATTAATAATAATAAACACAATTTTATATTAATTGGGACACTCTAGAAAATTGTTGACTGCAGATATGTTTTACTTGATTGTATTTTAAAACAAATAATAGATGCTAAACAATTGTATTGAATAACATAATAACAAAAAAAAAAGATTTTGTTTATTTATTTAATATTATTAATATAGTAAATGTATTGCTCCTGCTGTCTTTGTAACTAGCATTGTAGTTTCCACATCAGCTGATCTGTTTTGGTAATAAGCTAATCAGATAACACTTGGGGTGAAACTGCACTGATGCCTTGCACATATATTAGTCATTCAGCGGACGCGACTTACAGAGGCTAGGGGGTGAACTATGCTTCATCAACAACTGCTGCTGCAGAGTCACTTACAATAGGACCTCGGTTTTACGTCTCTTTTTTTTAGGGGTTGTTGGCACATGCCTTCTAAATGGAGGTGATGAGCGCCCTCTATCTTCAATCTTCAGAATATCATTTACTGATGCTACTTTGATTTCTATATCCCTTAACTTCCTATTGAATCTGTTTCTTTGCAGAGTATATGTATTGCATTTCCTGAATATATGTGCCACTGTTTCTTGATCACTACAATTACTACATAACCCATCATCATGACTCCCAATCCTGTATAAATGATGATGTAATGCAGTGTTTCCTAACCTGAGTCTATTACTATTAGTTTTTCCTCCCTGTTTTTCCCTTTCCCCATGTTTATATTTCCCTACTTTTGAGGGATTTTTATAATAAAGTCTTCCCTTTCCACTGTTCTTGCCATATATCCATTATCTTTTGGTTTACGTCTCATCTGAAAGATAGAGCACAAGTCCTCAGATTCTCAAGGTCACACACAGTGAGCGAGTGGCTGAGTAGGGATTAGAACCTGGGTCCTCCTGGTATCAAGTCCTTTTCTTTAACCAGTGGACCACCAAGCCTCCTAGTTATTCAAAAATACAAAATATATATCAGGAGACATATTTTACATCTGAACTACTTTTTAAGGGTCTGAACTTGAGACATTTCAGATGCTTGCCAACAATAAACATATAGGGACTGCAGAGTTAAAATGCTAATTGCTAAATATTCTCAATGTACCGTATCAAATCATGCGTCACAATTTGACTTGTGGATGTATTGTGTTCCCTTTACAACACCTTGCTGCTCTGTAACTGGGGATCAACGTGGAGGAACCTTCCCACATCCTGGCATTTGCTGCACCTTCCAATCTGTATTAGAGACACTTCAACAAAAAAGTGTTTTGTATTTGTGATTTAAGAAAGCATGCAATTGGGCTAATTTGGAAAATGTGAGAACGCTCTTGAATAATGAGATGGTTATTCATTGTGGCCATTAATCTATCTTATTTATTTATCAGCAGTAGGAGGTGTTATCTGCTATAAAATATTGACAGAGGTATATTATGCGCTGATATGAATAAGGGCGGACAGTCGAGGCTGGGCGCTATATCTAGCATATACGGTATATCAGAAAATACGTTACAGGACCGGAAATGCCCTTGTTTTCGCGATTATACGGTTAACACGGTGCCCGTTCATGACTGTGAGTTACTGGACAATGCGATACAAAAAAGTCAGTGTTTAATGAAGCTATTGTAAAATATGTTATATTGAACATCTTTTGATGTGTTTGGATTTATAAGCACAGGATAAACTCGTGAACGACAAAGGAGTAAGGTCCGAGGCGTGTCTCGGAGGCAAAATTTTTTTGGCAAGGGTTTATCCAGGTGACGGTATTGTTATGGCCAGGTAAGGTCGCATGAGAATCGACTTGAGCATGAGTCCCTAGGCTAAATACATCTTCAAGTTCAATGGCCAAAAGGAGCCAAAAATCTTTCGCTAGTTCAGTTCAGTTCACGAAGGGGGAAAAATGCGTTTGTGTGAACTACATTGAAACAGAAAGTGAAACTTAAGTGCCGTTGACCAATTTAGGAACCATTACTTGTAAAATGGTCATGGGTGTTTAAAAAAACACATTTTAAAAACATAAACAAAAGAACTGCTTTGCGCATCTCATATTAACTTTAGGTCATGCACTGTATAGAGATGATGTCTATGTGGATGCACTACAGAGAGGTGAGCTTTGCACACCCATGCAACACAAAAGTCAGCTTTGGGCCTATTTAAGTGTAAACAGGAGTAGACAGGTGAATACCGCGTGGAAATTCTGAATTATAGAGGTCCGGGGCCGGTGATTGGGGATCCAGAACCGTGAATCGGGGATTAATTAGAAAATTGCTGCTGCTGTTGTTATTTTGAATCTAAGAATGGCCATTTTTCAGGCTGTGGAATAATAATTTAGTACGTACCTCGGAGTTCAAACTGAGCGTTACAGCCACTGACTCATTGTGTGACCCTGAGCAAGTCACTTAACTTGCTCCGTCTTTTGGGTGAGATGTAATTGTAAGTGACTCTGCAGCTGATGCATAGTTCACACACCCTAGTCTCTGTAAGTCGCCTTGGATAAAGGCATCTGCTAAATAAACCGTAAAGCAGTAATACTAGACTATCTATTTTAAGCACACATTTCAAGATCAGTATTTATTCCGTGTCTTAGTGGGCACTTTGGGTGAACAAGAGAACCACAAACTGAGTGGAGGTAAAATGGAGAACAGATGCTTCTCCGCAGTCTTTCTGCAGTCTTATACAAGTATATTTATTGAATTTCACCTTTATCCGGTTTACAGGACCCGGATTCTCATACGCCTCATTTTTGTTCTGCCTTTGAGCCTCCTCCATTCTGGTAAGTCCCCAGTCATATTGTTAAGATGAAATATGAAGAGAACCGCTTCTGTTAGTGCCTGGAGAAATGCACAATCTGTCTGCCAGTGCTGGGGTCAGTAATAATTACAATTCCAGCAGAATTGTTTGCTGAAATTACAATTGCAGTGCAATTGTGTTCAATTACAGTTAGTTCCAATTATGCTTCACTTTCAGGACTACTAATCCCATGATGCATTGCGAGTTACCATAGTGCTCATGCGTCAATGCCATTTCTGTGAAGCCGCGCAAAAACGTGCACTCTCCTTGCAGACAGAAGTCGATGTGTTTTCATTAAAATGCACAGTACTTTAAAATGTATTTGCAGTGTTCTGTAATTGCAATGTGATTTCAGTGTTACTGTAACTTCAATAGAAACTGACAGTGTGCATTGAGCGTAGACCCCTGATAATACAAACGTTTTTGCTGGTCCCTGGAAATTCGTATTTGAAAAGTGGTGCAGAAACAGTTTTGAAAGTTTAGCACCCAGAGAGCCTACTGGTGCTAAATGGTCAAACCCTGCTCTAATCAAGCCCTCCTCCCCTGCTCTTCAATGAGTGTTTTGTGGATGAGTATGGGTGGGATTAGTCCAGACCCAATGAGAAATAATCTAGGGTTGCTAAGGAATAAAAATGGTGAAGAACATTTAAAAAATTGAAACATGTCTACTGGCTCCAGAATTGAATGTTGCTGCCGCTATAGAAGGTACCATGGTGCCAGATTTGCACCCCTGATTTAGATCCTGTCTTCCCCTGCAGTCTCTTCACAGACAGTCCAGGTTTCTGCACAGGTTGGGGGGGCAGCAATCCTGCCCTGTGTTGCACCGACGCTGAAAGGAGTTCCATTGGAAAGTCTTTACATTTCCTGGAGGTTGGATGACCGGGTGGTGTTTGAATTTGAAGGAAAAAGCGGACAATCCATTTCTTTGTTGCAGAGCCCGGTAGAGCTTCCCAAGAAAGCAGAAGGTGACTTTTCACTCAGTCTTCACAAAGTCACACTCGCAGAAAAGGGCACCTATGAGTGCTACATCAAGGAAGGAAGCAAGCCCCAGAATTTCTTTCAGAAAGTCATACTCAGCGTTTCAGGTGAGGAATTGTCCCAGGCTTTTAATTGAGTTCGGACACTGCCGATTTATGGCTTCATACCTTATAATTAGGGCTGTATTTTTTTCACAGTTAAAAAAAAAATGCCTTTTTGATGCAACAGCTTATCTATAAATTGTGTTTTAAAATACTTTCATATGACAATAAAGCTATAAAGGTTTCCCTGAATAGTATTAGTCTTTGATTACAAAGTCCAGTCCAGAGAAGTGTGTACCAAATGATATACCCCTTAACTACCATTGCATTGCTACTGTGGTGCTGTCTGTATGCATTGCCATTGAAGAGCGTTTTAGTGAGTTGTTTGAATGGAAAGGAGAGCTGTTTAACAATCCTCCTACATTTCCTCCAGCAGCCCTTCCTACAGGCTCCCCCACTGAGACCAGTCAGTCTGGGAATGTAACAGCGACCACAGAAGCCCCCCCAGGGAATGGTGAGTTCATGAGTTGATGTGCTCTGATCATTCCTGTATACCTTATACAGCAGAGAGAACAAAAAAAAAAAAAATCCAGGAAATAATATCTAAAGTAAGACTAGAGTAGTGTGTGCAAACGAAAGTCCAGGTCCCAAACAGGAAAAACAGTTTACAGTGAGGCAGGGTGTCTCTATATTAATAATTTCTTAGCAGACGCCCTTATCCAGGGAGACTTACAATTGTTACAAGATATCACATTATTTTTACATACAATTACCCATTTATACAGTTGGGTTTTTACTGGAGCAATCTAGGTAAAGTACCTTGCTCAAGGGTACAGCAGCAGTGTCCCCCACCTGGGATTGAACCCACAACCCTCCGGTCAAGAGTCCAGCACCCTAACCACTACGCCACACTGCTGTCTGTGGCAAGGCTGAGCTAGGACCCTTTTTTTTAAGGTTCTTTCTACATTTGTATGTGCTGCTATAAAACAAGCTCCCCACTGCTAAACATTACACAATAAAGCATAGTAAAGAAATAACTTAATAACCTTAATAATTTTTTATTCGCTTAGATTCTATATATCGGGCTCCACATGTTTCTGCATGACCATAAACAAAGAGCTTAAACCTCACATATATACTGTGTGTATATATATATATATATATATATATATATATATATATATATATATATATATATAATATATATACTGTATATAGGTGAATGTGAGATCTGCAATGTGATTTTTTTATTATTGTCTTTTGTTGTCTTTATTAAAATGGTGCACTAGAGGTTATCATCAAGTTAATTAACCTTTTTTTTCTTCTTTTTTTCTAGAGTACTCACAGAATGCAACAGTCATCGCCCTTGTAGTAATTTTAGTGCTGCTTGTCATGTTAGTGGCTGCAGCTTCGTTGTGGTATATCAGAAGTAAAAGAGAAATCCCTGCCAGGTGTATGTGTCTGAAGAAACCAGCAGAGGAGCGTTCACCTGAGGATGAGCCCATGAGATCCAGAGGGAATTAATTACTGTGTCCTTTAGTGGGGTGTTGAAACTCGTTTTTTCAGGAGACTAGGTTTCAAGACACTGTGTGGCACAGCAGGAGAGACTTGGGGTTTCATACAGCAAAGTTGCCTCCAACTGTTCCTGAAAAAGTGGCTTCATGTTCCCTCAGCTTAACACATTTAAATGGTTTGATCCCACTAAACACTAGAAGACACTAAACCTTTAAATGTAAATGTATGTCATTTATGTAAATTGTTATTGTGCGTGACTCTCTATAGTGCAGACCTTTTAATGAAACAGTAATGGCTGGTTTCACAGACCCAGATTAGCACTCATCTTGGTTTACCTTACCTGGGTAAGTTCAAGACTAGTGCTAATCAAGGTCTGTGAAACCAGCCATAAGATTTGTAGAGTATGTGCCAGTGATTTACATAGTGACTAACATCATTTTGACATAAAACAAATCTGTTGTCCACTACAATAAAGATATATTTACAGGATCTGTTCCCTGTTAATAATAAAATCAAGACACTAACCAAGTTTAGTGGTTTGATAACAATAAACACTAGAAACGGATACTAAATAAAACGGATATAAAGTCTCTTGTGCCTTTTAAATTAGTTTACAAATATAAATGCATTACTTAAAAGCACTGTCTTTTTTTCATCATGCTATTTGAATTTATTAAAATGCTATATAGTGGAAATGCTGTGACTTGTACCTATTGTTCACTCTGGTTAATGAAAAGCTTTAATGTATGTACTGAAGATTTATATGCATTCATTCTGCTCAATATTAAAGTTTAAACCTTTAAGAAATGGAATTTATCCTTATGAAGCATGTTGTGGTATATAGCAAGGTAACGTCATAGCGTACTGAAATCATGGTAAAACTGAAAGAAAAATAATAAAATAATAAAACGACATTAAAAAAAAACCTACCTGTACTCAAGATGAAGGCTGTGTGCCTTTAAAGGAGCTGCAGAAGCTGAAGTAAACTTTGCTAGCAACTGATCTGCAGGAAACAGCAGTCTGGGGGAGGGATGGTGAAGTCTTGTCACTTGACCACAATAACTGTTTCTTGGTGGTTCCCCTGATAAGGCTGCATGTCACCGGAAAGGGGATGCAGTGAAAGCACGCCCCCCTTTCTCTTTGGGGGTGGGGGGTGGGGGTGAGAGGAGAGAACCCTTTTCTCCCGAGTAAACAATTTGTATTTAAACAGGCCCCGGTAGGACTGGAGCATTCGCATGACCCCACTACAAGGAGATCTAATGCAGACCACACTTTTTTTTTTTTTTTTTAAATGCTTTATTTCTATAAGATGGCTGTGCTTGGACAGGAGGAAGCTTAAAATAAACTCAAAAGGCAGCTATTCCATAGAGAGAACAGTACAGTCCATACAGGCATAAAAAACAGAAGACTATGAAACAAAACAGCTATAAGCAAAGCAATAAGAGATTTGTGAAAATGTAGTTGTGAATGGTAAACCATTCTTTATCCAGGGTGACTTGCAGGTGTTACAGGGCAAGGCTACAATGCAAGCTTAATATATACAGTATAGTTTACAGTAAGTCCAAATCCTTACTGCAAACTATACAGTACGTGGGTGTAATTCTGAGTTCTGGAAGGACGTCTTCTGTTTGTTTGGCTGTAGGTGAGTTTTAGCTGCAGGTCAGGATCTTTTCCTCCAGGCTGATCACCCAGAGCACACCCAGGTCATATGACACGTGCTTGCTTTTCCCGCACATGCTCAGATAGGTCCAGCCAGTGCCGGCAGGATTAGCAGCGCTGACCCCGTCCCTGAAAAAAGAAAAAGATAAAGATAAAAATCTAGTATTCGTGGTCGTTTCTTTTGCTAAAACATAATTCCTGGGCGGTGCTCTTTTCAAAATAGAGCGGACATTTTGAAAAGAGCTTTGAAACAGACTTTAAAGTTAGAAGTGTAAAAAGTTGTCAGGATGTTAACAATGAAAACAAAGATGACAGATACTTTATTTAAACAGCTGTAGCAACACATGAGGATGTGGAACTGTATATTTTTCCCAACCCCACTACTTACTCTTTAAACTAAGAAGATTTTATTAACAGCAAATGGCATCTCTTACCAAAAAAGCTGGAACAAGACAGACATAATGCAGTCAAGCAAGTGAAACTGTAGCATGTCACTGAGCCTGAATGCACAAAGCTGGTTTCATTTAAGGAGCCGGCGCGCTCACCTGCGGTACACGTCCTTAGCAGAGTTGACCCCGTACACGTTGCCGTCAGTGGACACCTCGATCATGGACAGCGCTCCGGGGACCTGCTGCCACGCCTTACTGCCCATGCAGGCATCCGGGGTCACCCCCTTCATCACGTAGATCTGGTCGGCCGAGTTCACCCCCCAGCAGCTGTAGGGGCCACAGGAGTAGTACTTGAGGGCCCCGGGAAGCAAGTTCCAGGGAATGGAGGCCTCGCCACCACGCGTGGTTACCGTGGCATCGCGATTCAGGCAGAAGATGTTGTCCTGCATGTTGACTCCAGCAACGAATTGGTCGCCTCCCGCGTCAATCTGCTTCAGTAGACCTGCGAGGAACGTATCAGGGTGAGGATGGCAGGGAGGGGAGGAGCCACTGTTATGGAGAGGATCCAGGCAGTCTGAAGCCTGCTTTAAATATTACACTGTAAAACCTGTTGGAAGTACTGTATGAGGCTGCAGGGCACAGGCAAGCTGTATAAAGCCAGGTGACCAAACCTGTGGAGCAGGTTTAAGCAGTCTGGTTGGAAACTGTGGATAACACTAGACTCTCCCATACTAACAAGGAACTACAGCTATGGCCAATAGTTTTGCAGTATCACCCTATAGAATGAATTAATTTCGCTTCATTCAATTTCGATTTTATGTGATGCTAAACTTTTGGCCCTAGCTGTACACGTGTATCCTTTATAGCCCTGCAAAAGTTGAATTGTTATCACACATGTTACTTAAGAATAATAATAATTAAACAAAAAGAAGTATTTATTTATTAGGACTGGGTTGCGGTCAGTTAATATTCTTCTGGATTGATAGACTGACCGGTACCTTGAGCTTGTACCCAGCGTCCCCCAACCAGCTTGTAGATGAGATTTCCCGTGTTGACGCCCCAGACTCCAGCGGGCCCCACGGTCACGTGTTTGAGGGCACCTGGGAGCTGCACCCAGCTGTTTCCGTAGCGAGTGTAGATCGAGTTTCCGCTGTTCACTCCGAACACCTGTCCGTTACTGACGTCGATCTGCATGAGGCGGCCGTCAATCTCTTGGCAGACCAGCGCTGGAAAACACAAGGAAGCATAAAAACCAGAAGCACACAGCAAGCAAGCAAGCAAACGATGCAACACACGCACACAGAAGCAAACCACCACAAAAACAGACACACACACATACAGAGGCAAACGAACGCAAAAACAACAGACGGACACGCACACACAGAACCAAAGATGCATGCATCACCCCTTCACCCCATTTCAGTCCCTCTTCAATGGCGGCAATTCTTTTTTTTAGTCAACGGCTAAAAAGTACAGTAGTTGCCTGAATTAGTAAAGTGCCGTGATAGCATGTAAACGCTTCCCAAGATAATACAAATGCATGTAATTAAAATTCCACTTAGTGAAGTAAACTGACTGATACAACTTATCAAACTGCTTTCTCTACCTGTAACTCAGCTAGAATTGGACTTAAGAGGTCTAACTATGGGTAGTCTTTATGGAGGACTGATTGCATGGAAGAAAGAAAGAGTTTCAGCATTTATTATTATTATTATTATTATTATTATTATTATTATTATTATTATTATTATTATTATTATTATTATTAATTTCTTAGCAGACGCACTTACCCAGGGCGACTTACAGTCGTAAACAAAAAAATACATTTGAAGAATCACAGTACAAATATTAATACAATTAAGAGCAAGATAAAATACAATGAAATATAATTTACCTTCAGATTACAAACCCTACCCCCTCCCACCCCCAGTCACGCTCACTTACCCAGGCTGGAGCCCACGAACACAGCCAGGACGAGTAGAGAAGCTCTCATGGTTGCTGTCAGAGGAATCTCAGCAAGCCAGGCTTGGTGTGTCGCACTAAACCCAGGAGAGGGGTTAATATACAAAACCAAACGCCCTGGGGTGGGAAGACCCTAGAGAAACAGGACAACCCTGCAACATTATCTCTGTGGGAAATCAAATGTGGGCAGATTGAAGCAAATATTTGAATTGAATCCACAGCATTGGAACTCATCAATGAATTGAATTCAAACACTGCTGTAGCTGCTGTAGTTATTATAGACTGCACCTTGCACAGAAACTACTCAGACAATTAGCTACCAAAATAATTTCAGTGAATCTCATCTGGTATCTATTGCAATCTCGCATTTCCTTATGTTAAAGATGTATGGATTGTGTTTTTATTTATTTATTTATTTATTTATTTATTTATTTATTTTTATAAAAAGATGCAGTCTTTATTCCCATGTTGTTCTTCTATTGAAGCGATGTGGCTGATATATCTAGGCCTATGAGTTGCATCTGGGAGTTTGAGTTCTTGTAAGAAAATACAATTCAGACTGTTAAAGATTTTTTTTTTTTTTTTTTACTGTGACTCCTTTTAAAAAATGGTTTGCAGTTATGGCCAAAAGTTTTGCAGCACCCTATGGAAATAATTAGTTTTGCTTCATAAAGTCCAATGAAACCTGCTGAATAATGTGACGTTAACATATTGAATTACATACCGCTTGGTAGTTTTTCCACATACGTAAGAGAAAGAAAAAGCCCACGTTTCGAAATATAAACATGAAATACTACTGTACTACTATTAAGGCTTTCGGTAGATTTGTTTTATTATTATTATTATTATTATTATTATTATTATTATTATTATTATTATTATTATTATTATTATTATCATTTTGTAGTTTCTTTAATTACATGACGTTAAATAAGATCTAAATTATGATCTCATTTTTTTTTTTTTTTTTATGTCTCAATCCTATAATTGCTACAAAAAATTCAGGGTATGTTAGACAACGACCCTCAAGGCTAAACCAAGGCTGGGGAGCCAGTTTTGAAACAAGAAGAAGCTGTTTAGCCTGTCAAGGCTCGTCCCTTCTTAGCAGACTATTTGTATAGGTTAAAAAAAACAAAAAACTGACAGCAACGTTTATTGCCTAACCTTAACGAACCCGCAATAAGTCCTTGGAAATGGCAATTTTCTTGATCAATAAGCTCCAGTATCTTGTCTTTTGCTCGTATTTCTTAAATGCTCCAAACCACACAGATTTAATGAATAATCACTCACCAAACCATCTTACAAAATATTTAAATTTTTTATTGAAAGACATCATACCTTATTTTAGACAATAAACACAGATCCTAGTATTTCTATTCATGTGCCCTTCTGTTTTAAAAGCAGGGCGTGTTGATTAGTTTCTCCTTGTGCTGGGATCGGCTCGGATTCATGTTTTAATAAAAATGCTATTGCAATGGGTTTGATTCTACGAAAATATCTTTGATCCTTTGGTCTCAAACAGCAGCAGAGATGAATAACAATGTCATTACAGGTGTAGTAAACTTTCAGAACTCTTATTATCTTTCCTTGTAGTCCATTAATTACACTCTCTCAGTTTGTTCATTCGGATACAGACAAGCTCTGACACTGAAAAAGTTTGTAGCGTTTTATTTTAAAACTCCTTTTTTCTTCAGTTTAAGTAAATACATTGTAACAAGTCTTACAGCAGCAGCAGATAAGTCAAGCTTTGTATTCTTTCGTATTGTTTTTTTTAATGTTTTAATCTCAAGGCACTTTGTAGCGCTTTTCAGAAGAGCCATGTGTTTCTTTTACACCTGCTTTGGTCTCAAGCTGTGTAAAATAAGATTTTAAAAATGCTAACTTAGCTGTGTATACAGGTTCTCACATTTTATTTATTTATTTATTTATTTATTTATTTATTTATTTATTCATGTGTTGGTTAAGAAGTGTTTTAAACGGTTTAGCACGTTTTTAGTCTTTTTTTTCAAAACTAGACGCGTCTCAGTTCTCTGCAGGTTTTAACAGTTCACATTTCTCCGCTTTTAAACTGTTTTTCACGTTTAAGTACACGCATTGTAACCTTGTTTTTAACATTTTACTGCTCATTTTATTTTCAAAACTTGCTTTATCTTTCAACACTATACATTTGTGTTTTACTCGTTTTATTTTTCAACACTACCCTTTTTTTACTGCTTATTTTATTTTTGATAATAAAGAATATAACAAACTGTATATCCCTGTTTTCAAACTTATTTGTATTTTTCTAAAGTCCTGTTTAATTTTGTTTTTCCCGATTTTTACCTCGAAATGTTGTTGATTGCTCGGGGATGCAAGATATCAAGGGGGTACAGGATTCACTTGAGCATGAGTCCCTAAATACATCTGCATTTGTAGAACTGCATTGAAATAGAAAGTGAAGCTAGGTGCCGCTGATCAATTTAGGAACCATTGTAAAATGGTCATGGGTGTTTAAAAAAAACACATTTTAAAAACATAACAAAAGAACTGCTTTGCACATCTCATATTAACTTCAGGTCCTGCACTGTACAGAGATGATGTCTATGTGGATGCACAACAGAGAGGTGAGCTTTGCACACGCATGCAACACAAAAGTCAGCTTTGTGCCCATTTAAGTGTAAACAGGAGTTGTAGGCAGCTGACTACAGCGTGGAAATTCTGAATTATTGAGGTCCGGGGCCGGTGATTGGGGATCCAGAACCGTGAATCGTTACAAATTCCAATTATAACGAACTGGAATGAAAGAGTAATATTTAATTTATACAGAAAAAGAAGACAATTAGAATACATTAAACATATGTTTGTAAAAGAGAAGTGATGTTGATGTAAATATGTAACTAAAATAAAAAAGAACATATTTTTTGTTTTTGTTTTTAAATGAATGAATTTCACATCATGAACCCCACATACTGTAATCTCACAATACTGCCCCGTATTGAAAATCACTGTTTTGTGCTTCTAACAAATCTCCATTTCCAGTTTCCATGTGGTGGTCCTAAGATGTACATCTAAAGCAGTAATGCTAGACTATCTATTTTAAGCACACATTTCAAGATTATTATTATTATTATTATTATTATTATTATTATTATTATTATTATTATTATTATTATTATTTATTTATTTATTTATTAGCAGACGCCCTTATCCAGGGCGACTTACAATTGTTACAATATATCACATTATACATTATTTCACATTATACAGATATCACATTATTTTACATACAATTACCCATTTATACAGTTGGGTTTCTACTGGAGCAATCTAGGTAAAGTACCTTGCTCAAGGGTACAACAGCAGTGTCCCCCACTGGGGATTGAACCCACAACCCTCCAGTCAAGAGTCCAGATAATTATTTATCTGCCCACATTTGATTTCCCACAGAGATAATGTTGTAGGTTTGTCCTGTTTCTCTAGGGTCTTCCCACCCCAGGGCGTTTGGTTTTGTATATTAACCCCTGTCCTGGGTTTAGTGCGACACACCAAGCCTGGCTTGCTGAGATTCCTCTGACTGCAACCATGAGAGCTTCTCTACTTGTCCTGGCTGTGTTCGTGGGCTCCAGCCTGGGTAAGTGAGTGTGACTGGGGGTGGGAGGGGGTAGGGTTTGTAATCTAAAGGTAAATTATATTTCATTGTATTTTATCTTACTCTTAATTGTATTAATATTTGTACTGTGATTCTTGAAATGTATTTTTTGGTTTACGACTGTAAGTCGCCCTGGGTAAGTGCGTTTGCTAAGAAATTAATAATAATAATAATAATAATAATAATAATAATAATAATAATAATAATAATAATAATAATAATAATAATAATAATAATAATAATAATAGTTAATGCTGAAACTCTTTCTTCCATGCAATCAGTCATCCATAAAGACTACCCATAGCTAGACCTCTTTAGCCCAATTCTAGCTGAGTTACAGGTAAAGAAAGCAGTTTGATAAATTGTATCAGTCAGTTTACTTGACTAAGTGGAATTTTAATTACATGCATTTGAATTATCTTGGGAAGCGTTTACATGCTATCACGGCACTTTACTAATTCAGGCAACTACTGTACTTTTTAGCCGTTGTCTAAAAAAAGAATTGCCGCCATTGAAGAGGGACTGGAATGGCGGGAAGGGGTGATGCATGTCTCTGTTTCTGTGTGTGTCAGTCTGTTGTTTTTTGCGTTCGTTTGCCTCTGTGTGTGACTGTTTTTGTGTTCGTTTGCTTCTGTGTGCGTGTGTTGCGTCGCTTGCTTGCTTGCTGTGTGTGTCTGGTTTTTATGCATCCTTGTGTTTTCCAGCGCTGGTCTGCCAAGAGATTGACGGCCGCCTCAAGCAGATCGACGTCAGTAACGGACAGGTGTTCGGAGTGAACAGCGGAAACTCGATCTACACTCGCTACGGAAACAGCTGGGTGCAGCTCCCAGGTGCCCTCAAACACGTGACCGTGGGGCCCTCTGGGGTCTGGGGCGTGGACACGGAATATTTCATCTACAAGCTGGTTGGGGGACGCTGGGTACAAATTCCAGGTACCGGTCAGTCTATCCATCCAGAAGAATATTAACTGACCGCAACCTGGTCCTAATAAATAAATACTTCTTTTTTTTTAATTATTATTATTCTAAAGTAACATGTGTGATAACAATCCGACTTTTGCAGGGCAATAAAGGATGCAAATGTACAGCTAGGGCCAAAAGTTTAGCATCACATAAAATCGAAATTGAATGAAGCGAAATTAGTTCGTTCTATAGGGCGATGCTGCAAAACTATTGGCCATAGCTGTAGTTCCTTTGTAAGATGGGTGAGTCTAGTGTTATCCACAGTTTCCAACCAGACTGTTTAAACCTGCTCCACGAGTTTGGTCACCTGGCTTTATACAGCTTCCCAGTGCCCTGCAGCCTCATACAGTACTTCCAACAGGTTTTACAGTGTAATATTTAAAGCAGGCTTCAGAATGCCTGGGTCCTCTCTATAACAGTGGCTCCTCCCCTCCCTGCCATCCTCACCCTGATACGTTCCTCGCAGGTCTACTGAAGCAGATTGACGCGGGAGGCGACCTATTCGTCTCTGGAGTCAACATGCAGGACAACATCTTCTGCCTGAATCGCGATGCCACGGTGACCACGCGTGGTGGTGAGAGCTGCATTCCCTGGAACTTGCTTCCCGGGGCCCTCAAGTACTACTCCTGTGGCCCCTACAGCTGCTGGGGGGTGAACTCGATCGACCAGATCTTCGTGATGAAGGGGGTGACCCCGGACGCCTGCATGGGCAGCAAGGCGTGGGAGCTGGTCCCCGGAGCGCTGTCCATGATCGAGGTGTCCACCGACGGCAGCGTGTACGGGGTCAACTCTGCTAAGGACGTGTTCCGCAGGTGAGCGCGCCGGCTCCTTAAATGAAACCAGCTTTGTGCATTCAGGCTCAGTGACATGCTACAGTTTCACTTGCTTGACTGCATTATGTCTGTCTTGTTCCAGCTTTTTTGTTAAGAGATGCCATTTGCTGTTAACAAAATCTTCTTAGTTTAAAGAGTAAGTAGTGGGGTTGGGAAAAATATAGCGTTCCACGTCCCCATGTGTTGCTACAACTGTTTAAATGAAGTATCTGTCATTTTTGTTTTCATTGTTAACATCCTGACAACTTTTTACAGTTCTAACTTTAAAGTCTGTTTCAAAGCTCTTTTCAAAATGTCTGCTCTATTTTGAAAAGAGCACCGCCCAGGAATTATGTTTTAGCAAAAGAAACGACCACGAATACTAGATTTTTATATCTTTTTCTTTTTTCAGGGACGGGGTCAGCGCTGCTAATCCTGCCGGCACTGGCTGGACCTATCTGAGCATGTGCGGGAAAAGCAAGCATGTGTCATATGACCTGGGTGTGCTCTGGGTGATCAGTCTAGAGGAAAAGATCCTGACCTGCAGCTAAAACTCACCTACAGCCAAACAAACAGAAGACGTCCTTCTAGAACTCAGAATTACACCCACGTACTGTATAGCTTGCAGTAAGGATTTGGACTTACTGTAAACTATACCGTATATATTAAGCTTGCATTGTAGCCTTGCCCTGTAACACCTGCAAGTCACCCTGGATAAAGAATGGTTTACCATTCGCAACTACATTTTCACAAATCTCTTATTGCTTTGCTTATAGCTGTTTTGTTTCATAGTCTTCTGTTTTTTTATGCCTGGTATGGACTGTACTGTTCTCTCTATGGAACAGCAGCTTTTTGAGTTTATTTTAAGCTTCCTCCTGTCCAGGCACTGCCATCTTATAGAAATAAAGCAATTAAAAAAAAAAAAGTGTGGTCTGCATTAGATCTCCTTGTAGTGGGTTCATTGGGTCGGGACTAATCCCACCCATACTCATCCACAAAACACTCATTGAAGAGCAGGGGAGGAGGGCTTGATTAGAGAAGGGTTTGACCATTTAGCACCAGTAGGCTCTCTGGGTGCTAAACTTTCAAAACTGTTTCTGCACCACTTTTCAAATACGAATTTCCAGGGAACAGTAAAAATGTTTGTATTATCAGGGGTCTACGCTCAATGCACACAGGTTACAGTAACACTGAAATCACATTGCAATTACAGAACACTGCAAATACATTTTCAAGTACTGTGCATTTTATTGAAAACACATCGACTTCTGTCTGCAAGGAGAGTGCACGTTTTTGCACGGCTTCACAGAAATGGCATTGACGCATGAGCACTATGGTAAATCGCAATGCATCATGGGAGCAGCAGTCCCGAAACTACAGCATAATTGGAACAAACTGTAATTGAACAAAATTTCACTGCAATTGTAATTTCAGCAAACAATTCTGCTGGAATTGTAATTATTACTAACCCCAGCACTGGCAGACAGATTTTGCATTTCTCCAGGCACTAACAGAAGCGGTTCTCTTCATATTTGGTCTTAACAATATGACTGGGGACTTACCAGAATGGAGGAGTCTCAAAGGCAGAACAAAAATGAGGCGTATGAGAATCCGGGTCCTGTAAACCGGATAAAGGTGAAATTCAATAAATATACTTGTATATGACTGCAGAAGGACTGCGGAGAAGCATCTGTTCTCCATTTTACCTCCACTCAGTTTGTGGTTCTCTTGTTCACCCAAAGTGCCCACTAAGACACGGAATGAATACTGATCTTGAAATGTGTGCTTAAAATAGATAGTCTAGTATTACTGCTTTAGATGTACAACTTAGGACCACCACATGGAAACTGGACATGGAGATTTGTTAGAAGCGCAAAACAGTGATTTTCAATACGGGTCAGTATTGTGAGATTACAGTATGTGGGGTTCATGATGTGAAATTCATTTATTTAAAAACAAAAGTATATATGTTCTTTTTTATTTTAGTTACATTTACAACAACATCACTTCTCTTTTACAAACATAAGTTTAATGTATTCTAATTGTCTTCTTTTTCTGTATAAATTAAATATTGCTCTTTCATTCCAGTTCGTTATAATTAGAATTTGTAACGATTCACGGTTCTGGATCCCCAATCACCGGCCCCGGACCTCAATAATTCAGAATTTCCACGCTGTAGTCAGCTGCCTACAACTCCTGTTTACACTTAAATGGGCACAAAGCTGACTTTTGTGTTGCATGCGTGTGCAAAGCTCACCTCTCTGTAGTGCATCCACATAGACATCATCTCTATACAGTGCAGGACCTAAAGTTAATATGAGATGTGCAAAGCAGTTCTTTTGTTTATGTTTTTAAAATGTGTTTTTTTAAACACCCATGACCATTTTACAATGGTTCCTAAATTGATCAACGGCACCTAGCTTCACTTTCTATTTCAATGAAGATCTATAAATGCATTTTCCCCCTTTGTGAACTGAACTGAAGCGAAAGACTTAAATAAAAGATTTAAACAAACCCTCTTTTTTACCATTGAACTTGAAGATGTATTTAGGGACTCGTGCTCAAGTGGATTCTCATTGGTCCTTACCTGGCCATAACAAAACCATTGTTCTGATGAATCCTCTACCCCCTTGATATCTTGCATCCCCGAGCAATCAACAACACTTTGAGGTAAAAATCGGGAAAAACAAAATAAAACAGGACTTTAGAAAAATAAAAATAAGTTTGAAAACAGGGATATACAGTTTGTTATATTCTTTATTATCAAAAATAAAATAAGCAGTTTAAAAGGGCAGTGTTGAAAAATAAAATGAGTAAAATAAAAATGTATAGTGTTGAAAGATAAAGCAAGTTTTGAAAATAAAATGAGCAGTAAAATGTTAAAAACAAGGTTACAATTCGTGTACTTAAACGTGAAAAACAGTTTAAAAGCGGAGAAATGTGAACTGTTAAAACCTGCAGAGAACTGAGAAGCGTCTAGTTTTGAAAAAAAGACTAAAAACGTGCTAAACCGTTTAAAACACTTCTTAACCAACACATAAATAAATAAACAAAATAAAATGTGAGAACCTGTATACACAGCTAAGTTAGCCTTTTTAAAATCTTATTTTACACAGCTTGAGACCAAAGCAGGTGTAAAAGAAACACACGGCTCTTCTGAAAAGCGCTACAAAGTGCCTTGAGATTAAAACATTTAAAAAAAACAATATGAAAGAATACAAACCTTGACTGTCTGCTGCTGCTGTAAGACTTGTAACAATGTATTTACTTAAACTGAAGAAAAAAAACACAGTTTTAAAATAAAACTCTACAACCCTTTTCAGTGTGAGAGCTTGTCTGTATCTGACTGAACAAACTGAGAGAGTGTAATTAATGGACTACAAGGAAAGATAATGAGAGTTCTGAAAGTTCTACTACACCTGTAATGACATTGTTATTAATCTCAGCTGCTGTTTGAGACCAAAGGATCAAAGATATTTTCGTAGAATCAAACCCACTGCAATAGCATTTTTATTAAAGCATGAATCCGAGCCGATCCCAGCACAAGGAGAAACTGATCAACACGCCCTGCTTTTAAAACAGAAGGGCACATGAATAGAAATACTAGGATCTGTGTTTATTGTGTAAAATAAGGTATAATGTCTTTCAATAAAAAATAAAGATATTTTGTAAGATGGTTTGTTGAGTGATTATTCATTAAATCTGTGTGGTTTGGAGCATTTAAGAAATACGAGCAAAAGACAAGATACTGGGGCTTATTGATCAAGAAAATTGCCATTTCCAAGGACTTATTGCGGGTTCGTTAAGGTTAGGCAATAAACGTTGCTGTCAGTTTTTGTTTTTTTTACCATTACAAATGGTCTGCTAAGAAGGGATGAGCCTTGACAGGCTAAACAGCTTCTTCTGGTTTCAAAACAGGCTCCCCAGCCTTGGTTTAGCCTTGAGGGTCGTTGTCTAACATACCCTGAATTTTTTGTAGCAATTATAGGATTGAGACATAAAAAAAAAGAGATCATAATTTAGATCTTATTTAACGTCATGTAATTAAAGAAACTAAAAAATGATAAATATAATAATAATAATAATAATAATAATAATAATAATAATAATAATAATAATAATAATAATAAAACAAGTCTACCGAAAGCCTTAATAGTAGTACAGTAGTATTTCATGTTTATATTTCGAAACGTGGGCTTTTTATTTTTTCTCTTAAGTATGTGGAAAAACTACCAAGCGGTATGTAATTCAATATGTTAACGTCACATTATTCAGCAGGTTTCATTCGACTTTATGAAGCAAAACTAATTATTTCCATAGGGTGATGCAAAACTTTTGTCCATAGCTGCAAACCATTTTTTAAAAGGAGTCACAGTAAAAAAAAGAAAATCCTTAACAGTCTGAATTGTATTTTCTTACAAGAACTCAAACTCCCAGATGCAACTCATAGGCCTAGATATCAGCCACATCTCTTCAATAGGAAGAACAACATGAGAAAAGACTGCACCTTTTTATAAAAATAAATAAATAAATAAATAAATAAAAACACAATCCATACATCTTTAACATAAGGAAATGCGAGATTGCAAAAGATACCAGATGAGATTCACTGAAATTATTTTGGTAGCTAATTGTCTGAGTAGTTTCAGTGCAAGGTGCAGTCTATAATAACTACAGCAGCTACAGCAGTGTTTGAATTCAATTCATTGATGAGTTCCAATGCTGTGGATTCAATTCAAATATTTGCTTTAATCTGCCCACATTTGATTTCCCACAGAGATAATGTTGTAGGGTTGTCCTGTTTCTCTAGGGTCTTCCCACCCCAGGCCGTTTGGTTTTGTATATTAACCCCTCTCCTGGGTTTAGTGCGACACACCAAGCCTGGCTTGCTGAGATTCCTCTGACAGCAACCATGAGAGCTTCTCTACTCGTCCTGGCTGTGTTCGTGGGCTCCAGCCTGGGTAAGTGAGCGTGACTGGGGGTGGTAGGGGGTAGGGTTTGTAATCTAAAGGTAAATTATATTTCATTGTATTTTATCTTGCTCTTAATTGTATTAATATTTGTACTGTGATTCTTCAAATGTATTTTTTTGTTTACGACTGTAAGTCGCCCTGGGTAAGTGCGTCTGCTAGGAAATTATTATTAATAATAATAATAATAATAATAATAATAATAATAATAATAATAATAATAATAATAATAATAATAATAATAAATGCTGAAATTCTTTCTTTCTTTCATGCAATCAGTCCTCCATAAAGACTACCCATAGCTAGACCTCTTAAGCCCAATTCTAGCAGAGTTACAGGTAGAGAAAGCAGTTTGATAAGTTGTATCAGTCAGTTTACTTCACTAAGTGGAATTTTAGTTACATGCATTTGAATTATCTTGGGAAGCGTTTACATGCTATCACGGCACTTTACTAATTCAGGCAACTACTGTACTTTTTAGCAGTTGTCTAAAAAAAGAATTGCCGCCATTGAAGAGGGACTGGAATGGCGGGAAGGGGTGATGAATGTCTCTGTTTCTGTGTGTGTGTCCATCTGTTGTTTTTGCGTTCGTTTGCCTCTGTATGTGTGTGTGTCTGTTTTTGTGTTCGTTTGCTTCTGTGTGCGTGTGTTGCGTCGTTTGCTTGCTTGCTTGCTGTGTGCTTCTGGTTTTTATGCTTCCTTGTGTTTTCCAGCGCTGGTCTGCCAAGAGATTGACGGCCGCCTCATGCAGATCGACGTCAGTAACGGACAGGTGTTCGGAGTGAACAGCGGAAACTCGATCTACACTCGCTACGGAAACAGCTGGGCACAGGTCCCAGGTGCCCTCAAACACGTGACCGTGGGGCCCTCTGGAGTCTGGGGCGTCAACACGGAAAATTTCATCTACAAGCTGGTTGGGGGACGCTGGATACAAATTCCAGGTACCGGTCAGTCTATCCATCCAGAAGAATATTAACTGACCGCAACCTGGTCCTAATAAATAAATACTTCTTTTTTTTTAATTATTATTATTCTAAAGTAACATGTGTGATAACAATCCGACTTTTGCAGGGCAATAAAGGATGCAAATGTACAGCTAGGGCCAAAAGTTTAGCATCACATAAAATCGAAATTGAATGAAGCGAAATTAGTTCGTTCTATAGGGCGATGCTGCAAAACTATTGGCCATAGCTGTAGTTCCTTGTTAGTATGGGAGAGTCTAGTGTTATCCACAGTTTCCAACCAGACTGTTTAAACCTGCTCCACGAGTTTGATCACCTGGCTTTATACAGCTTCCCAGTGCCCTGCAGCCTCATACAGTACTTCCAACAGGTTTTACAGTGTAATATTTAAAGCAGGCTTCAGAATGCCTGGGTCCTCTCTATAACAGTGGCTGCTCCCCTCCCTGCCATCCTCACCCTGATACGTTCCTCGCAGGTCTACTGAAGCAGATTGACGCGGGAGGCGACCTATTCGTCTCTGGAGTCAACATGCAGGACAACATCTTCTGCCTGAATCGCGATGCCACGGTGACCACGCGTGGCGGCGAGAGCTGCATTCCCTGGAACTTGCTTCCCGGGGCCCTCAAGTACTACTCCTGTGGCCCCTACAGCTGCTGGGGGGTGAACTCGATCGACCAGATCTTCGTGATGAAGGGGGTGACCCCGGACGCCTGCATGGGCAGCAAGGCATGGGAGCTGGTCCCCGGAGCGCTGTCCATGATCGAGGTGTCCACCGACGGCAGCGTGTACGGGGTCAACTCTGCTAAGGACGTGTTCCGCAGGTGAGCGCGCCAGCTCCTTAAATGAAACCAGCTTTGTGCATTCAGGCTCAGTGACATGCTACAGTTTCACTTGCTTGACTGCATTATGTCTGTCTTGTTCCAGCTGTTTTGGTAAGAGATGCCATTTGCTGTTAACAAAATCTTCTTAGTTTAAAGAGTAAGTAGTGGGGTTGGGAAAAATATACAGTTCCACGTCCCCATGTGTTGCTACAACTGTTTATATAAAGTACCTGTCATCTTTCTATTCATTGTTAAGATCCTGACAACTTTTTACACTTCTAACTTTAAAGTCTGTTTCAAAGCTCTTTTCAAAATGTCTGCTCTATTTTGAAAAGAGCACCGCCCAGGAATTATGTTTTAGCAAAAGAAACGACCACGAATACTAGATTTTTATATCTTTTTCTTTTTTCAGGGACGGGGTCAGCGCTGCTAATCCTGCCGGCACTGGCTGGACCTATCTGAGCATGTGCGGGAAAAGCAAGCATGTGTCATATGACCTGGGTGTGCTCTGGGTGATCAGCCTGGAGGACAAGATCCTGACCTGCAGCTAAAACTCACCTACAGCCAAACAAACAGAAGACGTCCTTCCAGAACTCAGAATTACACCCACGTACTGTATAGCTTGCAGTAAGGATTTGGACTTACTGTAAACTATACTGTATATATTAAGCTTGCATTGTAGCCTTGCCCTGTAACACCTGTAAGTCACCCTGGATAAAGAATGGTTTACCATTCGCAACTACATTTTCACAAATCTCTTATTGCTTTGCTTATAGCTGTTTTGTTTCATAGTCTTCTGTTTTTTTATGCCTGGTATGGACTCTACTGTTCTCTCTATGGAACAGCAGCTTTTTGAGTTTATTTTAAGCTTCCTCCTGTCCAGGCACTGCCATCTTATAGAAATAAAGCAATTAAAAAAAAAAAAGTGTGGTCTGCATTAGATCTCCTTGTAGTGGGTTCATTGGGTCGGGACTAATCCCACCCATACTCATCCACAAAACACTCATTGAAGAGCAGGGGAGGAGGGCTTGATTAGAGCAGGGTTTGACCATTTAGCACCAGTAGGCTCTCTGGTGCTAAACTTTCAAAACTGTTTCTGCACCACTTTTCAAATACGAATTTCCAGGGAACAGTCAAAATGTTTGTATTATCAGGGGTCTACGCGCAATGCACACAGGTTACAGTAACACTGAAATGACATTGCAATTACAGAACACTGCAAATACATTTTAAAGTACTGTGCATTTTATTGAAAACGCATCGACTTTTGTCTGCAAGGAGAGTGCACGTTTTTGCGCGGCTTCACAGAAATGGCATTGACGCATAGGCACTATGATAAATCGCAATGCATCATGGGAGCAGCAGCATAATTGGAACAAACTGTAATTGAACAAAATTTCACTGCAATTGTAATTTCAGCAAACAGTTCTGCTGGAATTGTAATTATTACTGACCCCAGCACTGGCAGACAGATTGTGCATTTTTCCAGGCACTAACAGAAGCGGTTCTCTTCATATTTGGTCTTAACAATATGACTGGGGACTTACCAGAATGGAGGAGGCTCAAAGGCAGAACAAAAATGAGGCGTTTGAGAATCCGGGTCCTGTAAACCGGATAAAGGTGAAATTCAATAAATATACTTGTATATGACTGCAGAAAGACTGCGGAGAAGCATCTGTTCTCCATTTTACCTCCACTCAATTTGTGGTTCTCTTGTTCACCCAAAGTGCCCACTAAGACACGGAATAAATACTGATCTTGGAATGTGTGCTTAAAATAGATATTCTAGTATTACTGCTTTAGATGTACAACTTAGGACCACCACATGGAAACTGGCAATGGAGATTTGTTAGAAGCGCAAAACAGTGATTTTCAATACGGGGCAGTATTGTGAGATTACAGTATGTGGGGTTCATGATGTGAAATTCATTCATTTAAAAAAAAAAAAAGTTCTTTTTTATTTTAGTTACATATTTACAACAACATCACTTCTCTTTTACAAACATATGTTTACTGTATTCTAAATGTCTTCTTTTTTTCTGTATAAATTAAATATTACTCTTTCTTCCAGTTCATTATAATTAGAATTTGTAACGATTCACGGTTCTGGATCCCCAATCACCGGCCCCGGACCTCAATAATTCAGAATTTCCACGCTGTAGTCAGCTGCCTACAACTCCTGTTTACACTTAAATGGGCACAAAGCTGACTTTTGTGTTGCATGCGTGTGCAAAGCTCACCTCTCTGTAGGGCATCCACATAGACATCATCTCTATACAGTGCAGGACCTGAAGTTAATATGAGATGTGCAAAGCAGTTCTTTTGTTTATGTTTTTAAAATGTGTTTTTTTTAAACACCCATGACCATTTTACAATGGTTCCTAAATTGGTCAACGACATCTAGTTTCACGTTCAGTTGCTTGTTAATAGTTTTATTACATTCATAGTTTTTATAGTCCTTGGAAATGGCAATGTCTTGATTAATAAGCCCCAGTATCTTGTCTTTTGCTAGTATTTCTTAAATGCTCCAAACCACACAGATTTAATGAATAATCACTCACCAAACCATCTTACAAAATATCTTTATTTTTTATTGAAAGACATTATACCTTATTTTACACAATAAACACAGATCCTAGTATTTCTATTCATGCGCCCTTCTGTTTTAAAAGCAGGGCGTGTTGATCAGTTTCTCCTTGTGCTGGGATCGGCTCGGATTCATGCTTTAATAAAAATGCTATTGCAATGGGTTTGATTTTATGAAAATATCTTTGATCCTTTGGTCTCAAACAACAACAGAGATGAATAACAATGTCATTACAGGTGTAGTAAAACTTTCAGAACTCTCATTGTTTTTCCTTGTAATGCATTAATTATCTTGAAATGTTGCAGACATTTATTTTAAAGCCTTTCTTTAACCAGGAACCAGTAATAACATTGCTGGGGCTTATAAAAGGTTCATGGAAAATAGATTTTAAGTTGTTTAAAATCCAGTGAAATGCATCCTTTACTCATATGATGTTTTTTGCAAAGTCTTTGATCAAAGAAAGTCAAGCAGTGCAGTGATTCAAGCAGCAGCAGGAACGCGTCTCTATCTGCGTCTCCTCGCCCCAGCTGTGCTGGTCCGGTGTGCTGGCGCCCCCTGCCTGTCGAAGCCGGGTCCCTGCAGGCTGTGTCTCTGCAGCTCAGCACTCTGCTGCAGGATCCCTTTGAGAAGGAACTCTGCATTCACCACAGGGATAGAGGCCCCAAGAGCGGCTTTGCACTTGGCAGCGTCTTCCACACAGGAGATCACCACTGTCCTGTCCTGCAAAACAGCAACACACACGCACGCACACGCACACGCACGTACGCACGCACAGTGATCTTTTCAATTGACACTGTTTAGTTGTAAATTTTAGTTCTAAAATTCTGTGACTAAAGTTCTAACTATAAAGGTCTCTCTCCATGTAAAGACCTCTATAGTCAAAATGATTATTTTTTCTTTGTGAAGGGTAATTGCCCCCTGTGCTCAGGTATTACCATTATTTTGGCCACATTTTCCTGTCTATAAATATGACCTATAGTTTGTCATTTTAAAAGGAATACAACTAGATAACGATTGAATAAATTGATAAATAGACTCAATACCATGATGCCTGAAGGTTTAAATAGAAAGGAAAAGTAGGTTGTTACATCATTAACTATGTAGTAAATGATATCATGAATAGATTTAAATAAAAATAAGTGAGTGTAGTTACCATGGTATCAAAAGCCTCCACTATTGTAATAAAACAAGACATTTTCACTAAACATTTAGTAAACTACTAGTCAGCTCAGTTTAAGTTTGTATAACCAGATGGGTTAAATGTTTAACATGCTCAATATTAAAGTTTAAACCTTTTAAAAATGTGAATGTACCCTTATAAAAAACGTTGTGGTATATAGCAAGGTAACATCTTAGCATATCGAAATCATGGTAAAGCTCAGAAAAATAATAAAACAACATTTAAAAAACCTACCTGTACTCAAGATGAAGGCTGTGCGCCTTTAAAGGAGCTGCAGAAGCTGAAGTAAACTTTGCTAGCAACCGATCTGCAGGAAACAGCAGTCTGGGGGAGGGATGGTGAAGCCTTGTCACTTGACCACAATAACTGTTTCTTGGTGGTTCCCCTGATAAGGATGCATGTCACCGGAAAGGGAATGCAGTGAAAGCACGCCCCGCTCCAGAAATAAACAGATGAACCAATGCATAGCCACTGGGGGGCTCAGGTATATATATATATATATATATACACACAGTATATACATTTTTTTTACATAGCAAAAAGCTGCAGAATTGTACATTGCTCTATTAACTCTGAGTTGAAACATTTCTCCTGCACGCTGTGTCCCATAACCCGTTGTGCGCAGTGGCGGAAATCCCCATTATTATTTTATTTTTTTCTTAGCTGACGCCCTTATCCAGGGCGACTTACAATTGTTACAAGATATCACATTATTTACATACAATTACCCATTTGTATAGTTGGGTTTTTACTAGAGCAATCTAGGTAAAGTATCTTGCTCAAGGGTACAACAGCAGTGTCCCCACCGGGGACTGAACCCACGACCTTCCGGTCAAGAGTCCAGAGCCCTAACCACTACTCCACACTCCATAGAGAATCAGCGGAGTTGAGTGTCTTTGACGCAGTCAAGAACAACAGCAAACATCAGAAGTTAGCAAATAGACAGAGACACGCTCCAGATAACAAGTAAGTGAGACGTGTTCGTATTTATTTCAGTTGTTTGCGACGCACAGGTGTGGCCGACTCAGTGAACAAGGCATGACAACAAGACCCATGCAATTTTCTTTCTGACCCTGTGACAAAAAATACCTTAACGGGATAAAACGTCTATGCCTGTGCCTGTATTGTTATCCATGGGTCTTTCATCACGGTAAATGTTTTTTGTACAAATCTTTGCAATGTAGTTGTATTGCCGTGTTTAGTGTCTGTTTAATGCGTGTATACCACCTTAAGTGGAACCAGTTAATGACTGACAGCCAGGTTTCCATGAGAACGCAAAGTCGCGACTAGTGTATTTTGCATGTACTGTAAACTGTACTGTATTTAAATATAACTTCTGCATTGTAACCATGTACTGCCCTGTAACACGTGATTTAAACTGAAAACGGCAGTAAAAAAAGAAAGCCATAAGAATAATAAAAACATCACCTATGTTGTAGCTTAATAAGCAAACAAAGCCTTTCTAAAGAGTTATTCATGTAACTAATTAAGCCGTTGTTAGTTGTGTAAATTACTGTAACCAGCGCTGCAACTAAGTGATGTGTGTATTTCTTTAATGGGTACATTTCTTTCTTTTTTTATATCAAGATTATTTTAAGCATAGTTTATCTATCTATCTATCTATCTCTCTCTCTCTCTCTCTCTCTCTCTCTCTCTCTCTCTCTCTCTCTCTCTCTCTCTCTCTCTCTCTCTCTCTCTCTCTCTCTCTCTCTCTCTCTCTCTCTCTCTATATATATATATATATATATATATATATATACACACACACACACACTTTGGTAAGTAAAGTTTGAAATCACTGTTAAAAAGTTCACTTCCAGACATTTTCAGTAACATGCTTTGATAATACTTTTCATTGTATTATAATTGAAATTTTATTTCAGTGTTACTGTAACTTCCATACAAACTGACCGTGTGCATTTGGCTTAGACTCCTGATAATAAGAATTACTGAGAAAATGATTTTCTTTTTCTAAATCATGTAAATTTTTCCAGCAATTAAAATCCTGCAGTATTATAAACTTATTACAGTAAATTCCATATCCCTTCAATAGTAAAGCCAGCCCTGCTATTCAGGGCAGATTGTGTCGGTCCCTTGAACGGCCTTAATAGCACTGTATTTAAATACATGTGTTTGTTTGTTTTTTCGGCAGCTACTAAACAGAATCCCGTGTGCTGCCATGGACAGCGTGAAGATGGAATCTGTCCAGATTAAAGAGGAGCTCCCTGAACTTGAACTGGTCCCCATTAGAGAGTTACTGGCTTCCCTCCCCATTAAACAGGAGCTCTGTGAGATGCAATGTGACAGCAGCCAGCCAGAGGTCTCTGAGATTAAAGCTGAGCACAATGAATTGGAGATCCCCCAGACAGAAGAAGCCCTTCCTTTTAAAGAAGAGGTGCTGGAAGTTGTCCGTATTAAATGGGAGCCCCCTGAAGTAGAGTTTGACCACATGGAACCAGGGAAGGAGGAATCCGAGGACTTCAAACCAAACATCCCTGAGCTGGAGCCTGTACGCCTGCGGGAGTGTAGCGTGGTGCTGGAGAGAATCTGCGTGAGAGAGGAAGGTTCAACCAACCGCACACGAGGCAGTGGAAAGGAGGACAGGAGTTTGTATTCAGAGTGCAGTCTAGCAGGTGAGTGACTCAGAGTAGCTGTGGCATTGTCATTCTAGATTGTGTGATTTCCACAGTGTGGTTGAGAGGGAGGGAGCATGTAGGTTAGATTACTTTAAAACCTGTCCAATCCGGCATCGTTTGGGACTGGAAAATTGTGCCGGATTAGACAAAGTGTGCTGGATTTTAGAGTAAAAAAGGTAAAATGACAAAAGTATTTGAGCAACATTATTACTGTACATGGACAGTGTAATAAACACAATATTGCTTCAGCAAACATTAAACATCACAATGCCTCAACATAAGATGCACTTTTTAAAAACATAACTACTGTATTGCTTCCTTTGATTTGTAGTTAATTCACAAGGGTAAAGTAAGACCTTTCTTACTTCTGGGATGTTTTTCAACTTCAATACAGTGTTACATATAATGGCTTTGATATGTTTTGAAAATGAACAAATATCCAGAAATGAGAAATCCGTGGTTGTCCTGGCACTAGTATATATGCAACATCTTACTTTTTGTATTTGATTTGTTTTACATACTAGTTTAAAAAAATTACATGACCCAGTGCAAAGAACAGTCAGATTTACATTGATTTTAGGCAGAAGGAGCTTGAAATTCCTGCTGGTTAAGTATTGTAAAGTACTGTATATTATTACACATGTTATGTGTACAGGATATGGAAATCATTGTAAATGTGTGCAGGAAAGGGAAGTGAATTTCACGGGTGAGAAGTTAAGGTTTGATGATATTGCACAAACTTTCTCTGTTCTCAGTTTAGCTGTCAGCAAAACAGGCCAAAGAACCATGGCTAGCAAGCATATCTAAAGGGGAAACCACTCTACCATACCTAGGAAAACAGATGGTTAATCGCAGAAACTGTCAACCGTGTTGTGAGGAAATAGAATGAAAGGCTGTAAAATAAGTTGTAAATTGATTAACTAGTGAGAGGGTTTGTAAGACGTGAGTGAGGAATAGGTCAGTGATCAGTGGTGGAAGATCCATGGGTTCCAGTGTGCTCTCTCGTGCCTCCCCTCTCCCAGAGGAAAAGGTAATTGATCACTATCTTTCACTGAACTAGATTGCAGGGCTGCGACGAAGGGTACACTTTGAATTTCGAAGGTTCAGAACACATTACCGAAGCAAACAGCAGAGGGGTTTCGAGACGTTCCTGTCAATACAGCTTATGCTATACAACGCTTTGCTGTCGAGATGGCGAATGAAGAAATTAAAGGTTTGCCTCTGAAGAACACGAGCTGGAGGGGGAAGGGGCGGACGGTGCTCAGTTTTCAAAATTAAAATGATTTATGTTGGCGTGTATTTGTTATGTTTCAAACATATTCTACCATAGCACTTCCCTTACACTGTCTTGTACACTAGGTATTCAGTACATATTTTACTGAAGCACTACTCCCGCTATAGGTACCCCTAGAGTGCTTTGGCATACAAGTAAAAGAAATGGCTTTCTGCATAAGATAGTGATTGTGATGTTTTTAATATATTTTACAATTTTATATCTCTTGTACAAAGCTAAAATATGTGCAACAATAAGAGTTGCATTCTGTCGCCTGTATCTCTCCTTGTAGAAACCAGACACCTGCATCCTGTCACAGACTCAGAAGTCACAAATAAAATGTCTGGGCAGACAGCCAAAAGTAACAAGTGTCTAGTTTAGATATGCAGAGAGATGGATTGAACAGGGAAATGGGTGGGAAATCACTCACAATGTTTGTGTATAAATATATGTGTTCTTCCTTTTAAAAAATTGTTGTTCTTTTCATTTCCTTGAACTGACCCCGGGATATCTGTGTTCTAATACAAACATATACATTGAGGCAGGCGGAGACTTGCAGTTGAAATCGCCTTGTAGTAATGTTCACATGGTTGTGTTAGGGGTACACCTTTCTTTCATATAAAGTGTTTTTGATCAAAAAACAATTTGTCAGTCTGTTTTTCCCTGCAACTTCATGTCAAATTCAAGGATACGTGCTTTTAGTTTACTGATAGAATGTCTGAACGCATAGATCAAATAATTATTCATAAGTAAATTGTCAGACGGCTCAAACACTCACCCATGATTTGATGCGTCACAGTCTTCAATAGCGTTTACGATAAAGTAGAAAAACAGATTTGCAGAATGGTATCGATAGTAATACAAGGTAAGTGGTGACCTGCGAATAATAATAATGAAGATTAATAAAGATGGTGATTATGTAGTGCTTAACAACAACGAAATAATAATAATAATAATGTTGCACTTTAAAAAGCAAAAAGAATCAAAGAAGGAATTTGTAAAGAAACACAATTGAGATTGCAGTAAGTTGTACATATAAATGTGTAACAATAAAATAATTTTGTTGAAAATATCAGTTCAACTGTACTATATTTTCCAGCTTCATGCAGTTTCAGTCTCCAAGCTCATCATTGTCAGCTGTCCTGAATTGGATGTTGGTTTTTCTGATGTGGATTACAGTACAGTTATGTGTATGCATCTCTACATACCCCAAAATAGAAAAAAGTCATAAAATGCCATGATGAGAGAGATATATAATTTTAGTGTTTGTTAGGGGAAATAGACCTGAAACATTACGAGATCTCAGGGCTTGGTTTCACTAGCAAAGTAAAGGCTTTAAGCTTGTGTAACCCAGTGCAAGCCCACACAGCTGAAATTCACATGCTTTAATCCACTCCACCACCTTGCCACATGCCCTAAGACTACAAGCAGTCCCTCTTACTTTCTTTCCTGTTCATATTTTCCAGGTTCAAGTCCAGCAGCTAAAGCGAGGGTGTGCGGTGAAGAATATCCTGACTGTGGGAAAGGTTTCACCCAGATAGGGCATTTTCAAACAGGAGAGAAACCATACCGCTGCTCTGACTGTGGGAAGAGTTTCCATAAGTCGTCATACCTTCAAACACACCATCGAATTCACACAGGAGAGAAACCGTATCGCTGCTCTGACTGTGGGAAGAGTTTTAGTCAGTTAGGAAACCTGAAAGCACATCAGCAAATTCACACAGCAAAGAAACCGTATTGCTGCTCTGACTGTGGGAAAAGTTTCAATCATTCGACAAATCTGAAAAGACACCAGCGATTTCACACAGGAAAGAAACCGTACCGTTGCTCTGACTGTGGGAAGACTTTCCATAACTCAGCACACCTTAAAAGCCACCAGCGAATTCACACAGGAGAGAAACCGTATTGCTGCTCTGACTGTGGGAAGACTTTCCATAACTCAGCACACCTTAAAAGCCACCAGCGAATTCACACAGGAGAGAAACCGTATTGCTGCTCTGACTGTGGGAAGAGTTTCAGTCAGTCGACAAACCTGAAAAGACACCAGCGAATTCACACAGAGAAACCATACTGCTGCTCTGACTGTGGGAAGAGTTTCTGTAAGATGGCACACCTCAAAAGACACCAGCGAATTCACAAAGGAGAGAACCCGTACTGCTGCTCTGACTGTGGGAAGAGTTTCCGTACATTGGCACACCTTAAAAGTCACCAGCGAATTCACACAGGAGAGAAACCTTATCGCTGCTCTGACTGTGGGAAGACTTTCAGTCAGTTGACAAGCCTTAAAAGACACCAGCGAGTTCACACAGCAGAGAAACCGTATCACTGCTCTGACTGTGAGAAGAGTTTCAGTATGTCACAAAGCCTGAAAGAACACCAGCGATTTCACACAGGAGAGAAACCGTACTCCTGCTCTGACTGTGGGAAGACTTTCCGTAAGTCGACATATCTTAAAAGCCACCAGAGAATTCACACAGGAGAGAACCCATACTGCTGCTCTGACTGTGGGAACAGTTTCAGTCAGTTAGGAAACCTAAAAGCACACCTGCGAATTCACACAGGAGAGAAACCGTACTGCTGCTCTGACTGTGGGAAGAGTTTCAGGCAGTTAGGAAACTTAAAAGCACACCAGCGAATTCACACAGGAGAGAAACCGTACTGCTGCTCTGACTGTGGGAAGAGTTTCCGTAAGTCGGCCCACCTTGAACGACACCAGCGAGTTCACACAGGAGAGAAACCTTATCGCTGCTCTGACTGTGGGAACAGTTTCAGTCAGTTGACAAGCCTTAAAAGACACCAGCGAATTCACACAAGAGAGAACCCGTACTGCTGCTCTGACTGTGGAAAGAGTTTCAGTGGTTCAAGTAAACTGAAAAGACACCAGCGAATGCACACAGGAGAGAAACCGTAATGCCCTTATTCCAGTGGGAGTTTTCATTTGTTAGGAAAACATTTGAATCTTGCATGGTCAGTCCCTGTGTAATAATAATAATAAGAAGAAGAATAATTATTATTTTTACTATTTTTTATCACTTTTAAGAGCATGCATTTTAAATGTTAAAAATTAACTTCAACTGCTTGCACTTTGATTGTGGCAGAAAGGGGGTGGTGACACGGATACGTCACAAGAGGCTTCTTTTGCTGTCAGTTTAACTCATAACTCAGGCTGTCAATGCAGTCAGTGCCTGGGAGCGGGAATATGCAGAAAGGAAACCCATCTGCAACTTATCTGATGGACATGTCAGGAGCAATCCATAACTCGTGTGGTGAATGAGTTTCAGGGTTTAGGATTTAAACTTAATTTGAAAATAAATAAATTGATGGGAACGAGTATCCCGACCCCGGTACGTAGCACCCCTGAGACAAGACTGCACCGTCCTTACTGGGCAACCGCCTGGAGGATTTGTCACGATTCTGAAACTAATGAAAAATTACTGTCCCATGGCTTATGCTTACTACTAGTACTACATTCAATATCGTATATTCATATTTACTGCATCCACAGAACACAATGTGTGTATTAATAAACAAAGTGGGGAGGTCTGTGCTTTATTCACTGTGGCAAGTCTCTGTGCTGTTTCTACATAAAATTCCTCCTCATACCAATTAGAATGAGAATTCTGTATTTGGTGAATGCCACCGATGTTTGAAATGAAAGGTTTAACCCTTTGCGGTCCTATGTCGGACCTGGTCCGACATTGCAATTATTCCTATCAGGTCCAATCAAAAAGACGCAAAAAACTGGTTTTTAGTCGTTTTTTCTCCGGAAAAAGCTGAGAAAAAACATTCAATGGCCGAGTGGGAGTGACAGGAGCCGAGACAAGCCGAAAAAAAAAAGGCGTATCTCATGAATAGTCATACTTGCCCCTGGCATCTGATAATGGAGGCCATAAGGAAACAAGCTGGCTGTGAGTGCGTCAGCGCTCAGAGAATATCACGGACATTTGCAGAGCTTTTTTCAGATGTTATAGTAATAAAATAATGACTTGGATTGCATTATTGAGGCGTTTGGTGATAAAATGAGTGATCAGGAGATGGTTGATCGGTATGTACGACTATTATTGTTGTTATTATTTATTTCTTAGCATATGTGAAAGCTATAGCGAACGAAAGGGTAGGGTGGGGCGGGGCTGGAGATGCCTAGTGAGTGCTTTGTTGATATGCAGGGCCTTTTAAACCCGTTTGACTGTGGAAAAAAAATACTTTTAAACAGCGCGTCTAAAATTAACTGCGCGTGTGAAAATAAATTGGACCTGACGCGCACTTAATAAATTGACTGCAAAGGGTTAACTAAACAAAGAGTGCAGTGGACAATTGGTTTGAATATTGGTTTCAGTAACTTGATAAAGTACTAATGTTGTGAGTAACATTTTTCCCTTGCAACTGGTGTGAATACAAAACGTGTTTCTGAACCAGTAGAACTGCACCATGGACACCCCCAGTGTGTGCATGTCTTATACCTGTGCACACACAGGGGCCTCCAGGGACGCAGAATCAGGAATAACGTGTGCTGAACAAAGTGCATCCCAAATTCTATCACAGTTGGATTACCAGGTCTGTAGATATTTATAGAAATGTAACTGGAATATGTGCAGACTCCTCTACTATATACCTAGGACAATTAACCTTCATACTTGCTTGTTAATAGTTTTTATATTCCTTGGATTGTTTTTGATCAATAAGCCCCAGTATCTTGTCTTTTGCTTGTATTTCTTAAATGCTCCAAATTTAATCAATACTCACTCACCAAACCATGTTACAAAATATCTTATTTATTGAAAGACGTTATAACTTATTTTACACAATAAACACAAATCCTTCTGACCTTCTGTTTTAAAAGCAGGGCGTGTCGATTAGTTTCTCCTTGTGCTGGGATCGGCTCGGATTCACGCTTTGATAAAAATGCTATTGCAGTGGGTTTGATTCTACGAAAATATCTTTGATCCTTTGGTTTCAAACAACAACAGAGATGAATAACAATGTCATTACAGGTGTAGTAAAACGTTCATAGCTCATTATCTTTCCTTGTAGTCCATTATTTAACTTTAAATGTTTTTCGTCTTCCCAAATTATTTCCATTAGGTATCTGGTGGAGTGCGTTTATCATGACACCACACTCTATTCATTTCTGAAGGGTAAAACGAAGAAGTATCGTCACTGTATTTTTTGTTAGTGATGTAATAAGAGTCTAAAAATCACCTAGTATTTCGAACCACTGCTGAAAAACATTGACATGAATGGAAGAATTCACAATTCCACCTTTGACAAGGCAAGAGAGATCCCGTCTTCATCTTTTGTCTTGGAAAGGGCAGAAATGAAGGTGGGTTGCAGATGCACAGGAATGCATTGAAAGGCAGGTAGCTGGGTTGCAGCTCAGTTACTAGATAATCAGGAAGGTGATCCACCTTCAGAACCTACATTTACAACAAATAAACCAGCTCTTTAAAATTCCATTTCTTAATAGAACGTAACACAACATGCTTTTGCAGAAGTGCAGACCATTTCTTACAAAATCAGTTTAAAAATTAATAATCTGAATATGTTGCTGGTGCTAATAACTAAGATGCAAAGATGTTTATTTTAAAACCTTGTTTAGCTTTTCTTTAAGCAGGAACCTGTAACATTGCTTAGGACTTATAAGAGGCTGATGTAAAAATAGATTTTAAGTTACTTAAAATCCAGTGAAATGCATCCTTTACTCATATGATGTTTTTTGCAAAGTCTTTGATCAAAGAAAGTCAAGCAGTGCAGTGATTCAAGCAGCAGCAGGAACGAGTCTCTATCTGCGTCTCCTCCCCCCAGCTGTGCTGGTCCGGTGTGCTGGCGCCCCCTGCCTGTCGAAGCCGGGTCCCTGCAGGCTGTATCTCTGCAGCTCAGCACTCTGCTGCAGGATCCCTGTGAGAAGGAACTCTGCATTCACCACAGGGATAGAGGCCCCAAGAGCGGCTTTGCACTTGGCAGCGTCTTCCACACAGGAGATCACCACTGTCCTGTCCTGCAAAACAGCAACACACACACACAGTGATCACACAGTATTACCATTAACTTGGTCAAATTTGTCTCACATTGTCAATATCTATCTATAATAATGACAAATACATAATTTGTAGTTTTAGAAAGAATCCAATCTGATAATGTACAATACAGAAGAATAAAGTAAAACACAATTGATAAACTCAATACCAGGATGCCTGAAGGTTTAAATAGAAAGGAATAGTAGATTGTTACATCATTAACTTGTAACGGCGTCAAGCTCTGGGGTGCCAGATAGTAATAAATGTCCTATCAAATTATTTAACTTAACCACATTACCAGGACCAGAAAACCAGAAAACCCATTATCCTATTCAAGTCCTATATCAACCAGAGAAAAAGGGGACTAGTAATTAATTGAATGATCAAACAAGTTGCTTATGAGGTAAAATATATATATATATATTTAGATGGCTCCAGCTTTAAGTCCATTTACCCCAAAATAATGAAACCAAATTATAAACAAAATAAAAAACAAGTTTTACAGAACAAAGAAACAAAACATGTACAGAACAAAATATTAATTAACCAAACATAAAAATAACAGTTAATTGCTATGGTAGTAACAAACAGTACACAACAATGAAAAGCTTTTCATCCCTATTGGAAACCTGCTTTAAATACGGTCCTTCCAAGAGACAAACTAACTTTACCATCGTGTTACCAAAGACACCTCTTTAGTAATCAACACCAGTGGTTGCGGGAATATACCCTCACGAGCCAATTTACACTATTAAACTGCAAGCCGGGTTTCAATAGTCTCAGCAAACACACACACAACGCAATATACATACCCAACAATTAATCAACAAAGCAAAAGTTAATTAACAATTTACTAAAATAAAATACAGAAACAAAAAAAACAGTATACTAAAAAGCAATATTTATAATTATTTACTGGTCAAAACAAAATAAATAAATAGAAGAAAAATAATAAAGTACGGAAAATAACACACGAGTCTGTAACACACAAGGATTGGCGGTAATTCTATAGCAGTTCTGATAGACAGAGTAATGTTCATTTAATATGCTGCAAGTCAGTTATATTCGAATTATTTTCTCTTCCTTACAGCGACTGAATTGGATATTGAACCAGTCACAAAAATGTCAATTTCCCTTTAGCAATCGAAACAACGATGTGGGAATCCTTTCAATGACCTAAAACCAAACTCGCCAATTTCAAAGCTGTACGACCTGTTCCGCTGGAACAAACAGGTTAGTTAACCTTGTTTGTTCACCTGGCCTCCGGCACGTAGTTTGTTCCAAATACTTGGCAAGTAGTTTAGTCAACGTTTTCCTCATGCAGCCGCTGATAATATAGAAAACTTTTTCCTTTTCAAAATTGTTTCGTTCGAACACGCCATCAGTCACAGCACTCAGCTCCAAACTTCCTGATGACATCACACAATGCCTTCCATCCCAGACTGCATAGCAAACAGGAACCGCCAACCTCCATACAGCACCCGTAGTGACCTCCAGCAAGCCCTCTCAACAAGCTAATTGTTCAGCTTTTATACGCAAGTGGCTCTCTGTTAAACGTACAGTCTCGATATGTCATGTTTGCCACATTCTCCCCCCTTTAAAAAAACACAAGTCATTGTGTTTAAATCCTCATTGGTAAAACCAGCAAACTCTGACTCCTCATCCACATCATCATCCTTAAAGATTTCAAGCACCTTTTGACGAAGTTGGAAATCATGCTCTTCGGCTGTAGGATAAAAGGGTTTAACATCACAAACATGGATAGTCCTGACATCTTGTCCGGTGTCTTCTAAACAAACTAGATAACTCACTGGACCCCGTTTCTCAACAATGCGATAAGGGCCTTTCCAGCGAGGTGCTAGTTTGGAAGTAAACTTCTTGGAAGCATCAGAAAGAACATGATTACGCACCCACACTCTATCTTGGGACTTGTAACTAACAGTTCTCCGATGCTTATCATAATTCCTCTTCTGTCGCGCTTTAGCTTTGGCAACATTGCTTTGCACATGCTCCTTCAAATCATGAACCAGTTGTAGGGTGTCATAAGCAGGCATGTCAGGTGATATACCTGCTCCAGACAAGGCTTGATCGATAGGTCCCTTCAGTGATCTGCCTAAGTTGAGCTCTGCAGGAGAATAACCAGTAGTCTCCTGCTTAGATGAATTAATAGCATATCTGAACTCTGCTAAATAGCAATCCCATTTAGCATGTCGTTCCTGCACATAGGATGCCATCATAGACTTCAATATTCTGTTAATACGCTCAGAAAAATTCGTCTGTGGATGATATGCAGTTGTCTGTTTCTTTACTACATTCCACTGCTTACAAAGAGCAGACAACACTTCTGAGACAAACTGCGGACCCCGATCAGATAAAAGATAAGCAGGCGTACCCCAACGTGTAAATATGTCTTTTCTCAGACAGTTAGCAATGGTTACAGCTTTTGCCTGTCTTAATGGAAAAAGTTCAACCCAGCGGGTGTAATAGTCTACCACCACTAGCAATTGCGTATTGTTGTTGGAACTGTTAGGCAGGGGACCCATAAGGTCAACTCCAACCATTTCCCATGGTCGAGTGACTGTAATAGACTGTAATTTACCCACAGGGCGAGTATTTTCAGGTTTTACAGACTGACAAACTTGACAGTTGCGCACATAAGTAACAACATCTTTCCATATCCCTGGCCAATATGCTGTTTGCAGGATACGGTGCAGAGTTTTATACCGACCCATGTGCCCACTCATAGGATTACTATGATAGGCATGCAACACATCCGATCGTAAACTCTTTGGTACATAGAGTTGGTACTTTGTAGTATTGTACATTTTACTCACTCTATAAATCTTGTCCTCTAAAACAACATAGGCCTTTTCATTTTGTTCAGAGGTGGTATCATCTTCAATCTTTTCCAGAAGAGTTTGATAAATTCTCTGTACTTCCGGATCTTCTCTTTGCGCACTCCAAACATCATCATCTGTATAAGGAAATGGAGTATAACTTTGCCCAGCTGCTAGTTGTTCCACTTGTACTCCTAATAGAACTTTCTCAGTTGTCCCTAATGGAGCACGTGACAAAGCATCTGGGGCTTCATTCAGCTTACCCTTCCGAAACTCCACAGTAAAATCAAATTCTTGAAGGCGTAGAGCCCATCGAATGAGTCTAGAGTTAGGCTTTGTAGTATTAAAAACCCACAAAATAGCCGAGTGATCTGTAACCACTTTAAACGGTTTGCCTTCTAAATATTGTCGCCATTTCTCTAAAGACCACACAACTGCTAAGCATTCCTGCTCAGTGGTAGTATAATTCTTCTCCGGAGGAGTCAATGCTCGACTGGCATACGCTAACACCTCTTCTTGAGTAGGAGATAAGCGCTGCACCAATATAGCTCCCAAGCCAAAACCACTGGCGTCAGTATAGACCACTAAAGGCAACTCATTGTTTGGGTGACCAAGCACTGGTGGTGACATTAAATGTCCTTTCAGTTGTTCAAATGCTGACTGACATTCAGGAGACCACCTCCACTTCACACCTTTCTTCTTAAGAGTGTTCAAAGGCTCAGCAATGACAGAGAATCCAGGAACAAAGCGATGATACCAGCCTGCCATTCCTAAGAACCTTTGCAAGTCCCTTAAATTAGCTGGTACTGGATAATGCTGAATTGCTTCAGTCTTTGCAGGATCTGCATACACACCTGCTGTAGAAACAATATGTCCCAAAAATTTAATCTCAGTTTTGCAAAATTGACACTTCTTTAAATTAATAGTAAGGCCAGCCTCTTGAAGTTTATCAAAGACTGACCGGATATCCCTTAAATGCTGTTCTTTGTTTGCTGAGTAAATGATCACATCATCTAGATATACTAAGCAAACCTTACCACGCAAGTCTCCTAACACCAACT